>NW_011499945.1:432755-450021 GCF_000495115.2 Populus euphratica | reverse complement strand
AGCATTTTACCACGGTAGCGGAGAAGAGCTCGAGAAGGCAGCGAAAGAAATGGCGGAGTGGCTGAAAATCTTGGAGGAGCAAGGTCTTGGAGATAAGAAGTTTTTTGGTGGTGAGAGTATAAATCTCGTAGACATCTCATATGGATTGTTGGGTTATTGGTTTGCAGCCTTGGAAGAAGCAAAAGGTGTGGAAGTGTTGGAACCGAGCACTCTGCCTCGGTTGCACGCCTGGGCTAAGAATTTCGTCGAACTTCCTGTGGTTAAAGAAAACATCCCTGCCTATGATAAGATGCTGGCCTATGTGACTGGCTCCATGAAGAGACTAGCAAAGAACTAGCCTTTATAATGCTTCTGAATCCCAATTCCATGCTTGTCTTGCCTCATCTTTCTTCTTCATGTATGGTTTCTGTTTCGTGTGTGTGTGTGTAAACCTTGTATTTCTCGTTGACATGCTAATAATAATGGTGATGTAGCTATTTCTGTTCAATTATTTATAAATTTAATTTGTTAATCATGATTCTCCTTATATTAAATTAAAAATTAAAAAAAAAACTAAATTTATTGATTCGATAAAAAATCAAGTTGCAGAGAAAATAAATTCCAGAACTATCTAAAGTGATAAATTTTATCATTTTTTATTGCATTCTCTTGCTCTTCTTCGATGGAAAATATGCACCAAATATTTTTATATTTTTATCACTCTTGGTAGGTTGATTATGGATTTCCATAAAAATAAAATTCATTTTGAAATAGTTATTAACTTTGAAATAAAATGATGATGATAACTTGAGTTAACTTTTATTAATTTAACAAACACATGGTATATGAGATTAAGATACCCTGTAGAATGAAAAGCGAAAAAAAACTAAACTTAAGGTCCAACAAGTTGACCTCAAATGATGAAATTGAAAAAAAAAATTAAAAAGAAAAATCAAACAAAAAAAAAGTTAACGCGAGCTCACTCTAATAACTTATTAGCTACGACATGAGATTAGAATTGAAAAATTATTTAAAAAAAACCTCAAAAATGAATTAGGGTTAAATAAATAAAAAACACTGAAAAAAACTCGAGTCACTCTGAGTTAACTGGACTAACCCAAGATAACCCTAAAAATATATAAAAAAGGATAAAAAAGAGCAATTAAAAGAATAAGGACTAAAATTGAATAAAAAATAAATTAAATAAAAAGTTGAGCAGCAAATTTGAAAAAAGATAAAAAGGATAATAAAAAGGAAATTAAAATAATGAAGACTAGAATTGGATAATAAATAAATAAAATAAAATATTTAGGGACTAAATTAAAAAAATAAATTAAAAAAGGATAAAAAGAGCAATTAAAAGAATGGGGACAAAGATTCAATAAAAAAACAAATTAAATAAAATGTTTAGGGACATGATTGGGAAAAAATCAATAAAATGATAAGAAAATAAGAATAAAAAGAATGAGGAACAAAATTAGATATAAAAATAAAAAATAAAATGATGAAGGATGAAATTAAAAAAAAATAATAAAAAAGGGTAAAACACAAAGAAGAAAAATCAAAAGAAGGAGAACCAAACCAGATAAAAAAAAATATCTATGGATAAAATTAAAAAAAAAGAGAGAGAGTAAACTTCAAAAGGCATTAAAAGCAAAACAAAAGGTAATCAAAAGAATGAGAACCAAAATTGATAAAAATAGAAATTAAAGGATTTTATCTAGTTTTTTGGAAAGGCCAACACAAATTTCTAGGTTATGAGATAATAGAAAAGGAAAAAGAAAAAATAATCATGAGAGGCTAACCACACCTCCTTTATGAACACGTGTCGCACCAACATAAAAAGAATGACATGTCGTTCCAAACTTTAAGTCAAAGTTTAGCCAAACCTAATTACTCAGCTTTATTAAGGAAGTTACCGTCTTTATTATGGATTGTGTGATCACGTGATTATGAGGTTTCTATAAGTTGGTATCAGAGCTAGGCTTCAAAATCAAGTTATATATTTTTTGTTGTGTTTGTTCATTCTTTTTCATTATTATTTGTTTCGGTTAGAATTGCTTAAATTAGTTTTTATCAATTTTCTTTTCCTTTATGTTTTTCTTTGTTTATCTATGCTAATTGTGTTTCTTTTTAGTAAAAAAAATAGTTACACATTAGAAAACATTATTTCAAGTAAAAAGGAGTTAATTCGCGTCTGTTTCACATCCACGTACCAAAACACATTAGAATTAACTCAGAATTGATATTCAGGTTATTTTGGGTGAAATCACACTAAATATAAAATTTTAGATCATTTGGATAACATTTATTTTAGGGTCCAAATTTGGATTTGAAAGGGTCTATTATATTCATCAATTGAAAGACCTTGTAAATTTAGGTTATTAACATTAAAAATTAGAGTATTCAATTATTTTGAGTTGGTTACTATGCCAAAAATATCTCTATTTTCTTTTAGTCAGATCTAATCTAGAAGGTCAAATTGCAATTTAGATCTAAATCAATATTTTTCTTGTAGTAAACTTTATTCTTGTCATATCTTTTGCTTAATCGCTTTTTATAATCGGCTTATTTTAACTCGCAAGTGAACAAGTGTGCGATATAGCAATTAACTCGGTAAGATCGATGTCATATCTATAGAGAGCTAAATCTGGAAATTAAGCTAGGTAACACAAAAAAACTCTAGAGAAATTAAATTAAAAATAATTTGGTTGAAAATAATTGATGAATTTGTTTCAAATATACAAACATGTAAATAGATTTTAAATGACAAGAAAAGATAAGCTTTGGTCCAAATCAATTTTAATTGTGATATATTAGCGATTCTTTCAGGATATGTAAGATAACTCAATCTAATATCAACGATGGTGATATTAGATCAGAAGATATTACAATGAAATTTAAAAAGATGAAGATTGATTATTGCTTAAGAATGAACAAGTACTTTCATATTAAGTAAGACATTGAATCAAGCAATCTCTATACCAAAACTAAAGTTTGTGCATAAAAATTCAAGATTAAAACAATACCTAAATGATTTCTAAAATTTCTTTACAATAATAAATCATTCATGAAGAAAATAAGAAGATAAACATTAAGATTCATTCATATCCTAAAGAACTCACCTCAATCACCATTATCCTTGATTTGGATCCAAGCACCATCATCCTTAATTTGGATCCAAGAAAGAGATTACTCAACCATAATTATATCTAAGAACACTTTAATAAACATGAAATCACTTGAATCAAACTGAAATAATAAGTTTTACAAACTAAAGAACTGAAATCTACAAAGAAGAACACAATATAATTTCAGTATAAATTCAAACACAAATATGATGCTAACTTTGAACAACAATTTAGACTCTTTAGAAGCCTTTTTTGAGATTTTTATTAAGACATATTTATAGGAAATTCCGTCACCTTTCCAGATCATTAAAGAACAACTTATTTGGACACCTGAGTCAAAAGTTATGGACAAAACACTGAAAAGTGTTATGAAAAATCAAATCAGACTAGCTTTGCAACCACTTTAGTGCATGTTTTTCTTCATCATTTATGAGCTGTCTTTTTCTTTTTCTTTTACCTAAAATAATGTAACAATGTCCCCTCCAGTTTTCCATCCATGTGCTTATCTTCTTGGATCAATGAATTACCCAAAATAAATAAATTGTTATTGGTTGTGTGGCCATGTAAGATTATGGATTATGTTTGGGCTGATTTGAAAACTGATTTGGGGTTGAATTTAAACATCGTATAAGGATACAAATGTACCTATTATTTGGGCTAATATTGATATTGAAATCTTGAGTATTTGATGGTTAAAGTTTGCACATAATATAAGGTAAGTTTAGGTTTGAAATAGATCATATGATAATCTTTTCTAGGATTGGAATAAAATTGATTTTTTAGGGAAAATTTGGAGCACTTATTTGAACCAAGATTTGCTTCAAACTTCAGCTAAATTTTTCTTCAATTCTTTGTTCTAAATTCCAACATTAAATTTTCTGGCATAATTCGTTTAAGCTCCAAAAACCTAGCAAAACATTAAAAGAAACTTCATTACTAAAAAGCACATCAATTATTATAAAAACCTAAATAAAAATAATAAATACATATATAAAATAAGAGACTTAATGATACTTTTGATGCACAATCATTTTTATTTCGTCTTGACATTATCTATGCAAAACACCATTAATATAGACTTTTTCAACATTAAAACTACATGTAATTGAAAGTTTTACGTGAAACACGAGACGAGTGTAACCACGTGAGAGAATGAGTGAGGAAACACGATTTTTTTTACCACTAATGAATTTTACAGATTCATGATGGCTAAAAAAAAAGATGAAATACTACCACCTATAAAAATGAACAAACTTAAACTTTATATTAAATTACTATCATAAATGCTAGGGAGGTTTAACATGGTGATTGGTAATATACATAAGAGGTTTGATAGGGTGAAGAGGCATGGTAATGAGAATGATGAAAGAAGAAATGAGGTTGATCAAAGATGTAACTTTAATAGAAGACCAGAATGATATGTAAATCATAACTTAGATGACTTTGATGATGAGGATAATGATGACGGTGTTAAGGATGATGACTTCGAGGATGAGGCTATATAACGTAAGAAAGGTTTTCGGCAGTCTAGAAATTAAATGGATGATGGGCTTAGCTATAAAGGGGATTTCCAAAACTATAGTTATCATGGTGATATTGATTTTATTAAAATGAAAATTCCTAGTTTCCAAGAAAAAAACAACTTCGAGGGTTATTTGGAATGAGAGAAAAAGTAGATTAAACTGGTAATTATCATAATTATTATGAGCAGAAGAAGGTGAAACTTATGACAAATGAGTTTGTTGATTACATAGTTATAAATAGGATCAGGTTATGTCTTTTCAAAGGTGAAATGGGGAGAGATCTGTTGCTATATTGGATGATATTGATGGAGGCTTTGATGAGAAAATATTTTGTGTCAAATCACTACTATATATAGTTGTTTAAAAAATTACAGGGTTCGAGTTAGCATACTAGAAGTGTTGATGAGCATTATAAGAAGATGAAGATCATGATATTCCGAGTTAATAGATTAGAGAATAGGGAGACCATTATGACTAGATTTTTAAATGAGCTGAATTGCAAGATTTTGAATATTATAGAGCTACAGCATTATGTACAGTGAGAGGACATAGTGCATATGGCCACCAAAATGGAAAGACAATTTAGGAGGAAAAGGGCCCACGATAACCATTCAATTTGATCACTTCTTCTTCTTCTAGGCGGCCTAATTTGAGGAAAACAAGGGTTGTCCAAGTCTAATATAATATTAAAGGGCATTTAAAGACTTCTAAAAAGAAGAAAGACAACTCTGCCGATAATCGAGGTAAGGTTGAGACTCACATTTCTTGTAACCGTGACATTAAATGCTTTTGTTTTTTGATTTTTAGTCATATTGTTTCATAATACCCAAACAAGTGAGTTTTTTCATATGCATGTTAAAGTAGAAGGTTGGAAAAAGTAAAGAGAAAACATCTTCCATATTAGATGTCATGTGTATAGATAGTATGTAGCACAATAATTGATAATGATAGTTGTACTAGTGTAACTAATATCGGTTTGGTTGATAAATTGAACCTGTATGCTACTAAACATCATATTTTTTATAAATTGTAATGGTTGGATAATTGTGACAAGATAAAGATGTTTAAAAAATTCCTTGTATCTTTTTTCATTGGAAAGTACTATAATGAAATGTTATATGATGTAGTCCCTATGCATGCTGGTCACTTATTATTGGGTGGACCTTGAGAGTATAATAGAAAAACTATGCATGATGGATTTAAGAATAGATATTCATTTATGAAAGATATAAAAAATTTGTAGTTCTAATTTTTTTATCTTATAATCTCATTAGTTAAAACTTAAAAATGATAGAAAAGTTCAAAATGAGAATTTATACACGAGAACGAGGGTTATTCAAAACATTTTTCTTGTCTGCAGAGTTTTACAATGTTTTGATGATGAAACATTGTTTCGATCTTATAATGATGATGTGCCTCTAATATATGATTTTCATGTTTTGGATTTGAGGTTGAATCCTTCTAAATAAGGGAATGATGATACAATTCAGTTTTGAATTTTTCATGTTGAACATTCAATTATATGTTTAAGTTCAAATTGGAGGCCATTTAGCCAACATTATTTTTTTCCTTGGTTTTTTGGTTGGAATGCAATTAGCCATGAAAGGTTTTTAGTTTGGAAACCATTTGGCTGTATGAGGATTTTAGCATGGGGTGAGTTCGATTAACCTTAGATTATGTATGATGAGGGGTTCGATATAAGGTCATTAATATTGCATTTGACAAGTTTTGAGCAACTTATGTATGGGTCTTATTTGGGCAGCAAAGTAAGCTTGTTAATAGTTTGTATCGGGTCTAATTTAGGTCATGATAATGTGTATAACTCTGGACCACATAAAATTCAAAGTTGGCTTGGATTAATTATAGTGTTAAGATCTTTTACAATGATCTAGTAAATATCCTAGCTAAATTATGATGCATGGATGATGGTTACTTAGTTATTTGTGAGAGGAAGTTTTCTAATGCTAAAATGAGAAACAAAGAAATGACAAGGGCTAATTTGAAGAGGAAATATTGTTTTTTCATGTTGGGCAAGGATTTCATACCTAGCACAGAAAGAGAAAGGTGACAACATATGAGAATTATTTCCCATTATATATTTGTCCTTTAAATATAAGGAATCCTTCCTTAACATAGAGTACAAGGGAAGACTAGAATCAAAGAATTTTTCTTTTTGTTTTTTTCCTTTCTATTGTAAGATTTTCTTATTCAAAATAAGAGATTCCTTCCTATTTTTTAGAGCATACTTTCAACTAAATAAGACAAGAAACATCAACATCTAGGACAACGTCATTCAAGTAAAGAAAAAGGATTAATGGACAAACAAAAAAACACTCTTTCTTCTACAAGTTTTAGATTTGACTACAAAGAATCTAATGCAAGAAGATATGATTTTGGAGATGTTTTGATAACTTGTATTATTTTGAATATTTTTTTAAGGTTTTTTTAATTAATATACATGATAATTATATTTCAGGTTAGGGCTTTATTTATGTTGGGTTTGTTTTAGCGTTAAAATCAATTTTTGGGCTTGTTTTAAATATTACACTTGTGCTTAAACAAGTTTTAGTTGAGACCAATTGGTTTGCAATCTCATATTGAACCATTATGGTTATTATCCTAGAACTATATTATATTTTGTTTTTCTGGAAATTTGAAGCCTTTAAATATTAATGAAATTCAATTTTTCTTGAATAAAATTTTTCTTTGCCGGGACAAAGAGTAAATTAAACTCATCAAGGTGTAACTGATATTATTACCTCAAGCTTGCTACCATCACCACTAGAAATTAAAGACAGCTACCTTATTATGTTTCTAAATCAATGGTTCATTTTGGTAAATTAAGATTGTTTCAACAGTCAATGGATGCTTAGCAGAAGGTTAACAAAAGAAAAGGGGCAGTCAATGAAGGAATAGTTCATCCCTCTGCTTTTCCAATTTTTTAAATAATTAATATATTGATAATGATGTAAGATCTTGGAGCAGGGCATCGAAATTCTACGAAAATCACATGGATTCATAAGTGATGTGTCCACAACTCCATGTCCACCACCTAATCCGAAGACAAGACATGCATGTGTACGGTCAAAGTCAAAATTCAGGATAGATATTGTTATTTAAAATATTTTTTATAAAAAAGAATATTACAAAAATATTTTTAAATTTATTTTTGATAGCAAAAATATTAAACAAATTAATTTAAAATAAAAATATATAAATTTTAATAAAAAATAAATGAAAACTTACTACCAAACATATAATAATCAATGTTTCTTGCACAGAAAATAAACCGTAAAAAAAAAAACAAGTGGCGTGAATTGAATTCAATGATATAGCATTCTTTATCAAAACTCTGTTGTTGCGGTCATTTTAATTTCCTGCATGGGTATGCAGTATATGCTTTCTGCCCTGATCCACTGAGCCTGTCTCCCTCGCAGGGTTATATTATGAAAGCAACAATTCGATCCTGAACAAATAACTGAAGACCAAAGACCCATAATGTTTTCAATTTTGAAAACAAGTTCAAATCAAAAACCTACTTGGATTCGTCCATTGTAATCGATCAAGATTTGTTTTTGTTACCTATACTACACCAGACAGGGAGTGTAGCAGTCATGATTTGGTGACGAGTATTTATCAAGATATTCGTTATAGATTGTACAAATCTGGGATGTTATCCCGATATCTCTGATAGTCATGATTTGTCTGCTATTTTTAGGCAACGGCAGTTGTAATTTGTTTTCATGAATTCTGATCCATGCTTTGTAGCGGGTGAGCTCTTTCTTGTTTCTTTATAGTAAATTAGTGTATAAAATTGTGCAGCGAGTCAAGTCAACATTAGTAAAAAAAATGTTTTGAGTCCGAATTTTCCAGCTGAAACTTGATGCCCAAGCGAAAAGTAACTATAAAATGGGTTTCCATAGCAGCGGGCCTTGCATCCTGACCTCATCAAAACAATGGCAGAAGTGAAGCTATATGGTTTTTGGCCGAGCCCTTTTAGTCACAGAATCATATGGGCTCTGAAATTAAAAGGTGTGGAGTATGAATACATAGAAGAAGACCTTTCTAACAAGAGTGAATCGCTCTTGAAGTACAACCCAATTTACAAGAAGATCCCAGTTCTTGTTCATGGTGGCAAACCAATTGCGGAGTCTCTTGTTATCCTTGAATACATCGAAGAAACATGGCCTGAAAATCCATTGCTCCCCAAAGACCCTTATGAGAGAGCCATGGCTCGGTTCTGGATCCAGTATGGAGTTATCAAGGTGAGGGTATCGATCTAGTTACAGGTCTCATCATCTATTTTTCATTCAACTGTTTCTGGTTCATGAAATCTTTTAGTTTTATCTGCTAGTTGGTAGGCTGCAGTCCTAAGGAAAGAGAAACTGATTCCAAGATTTCAATTTAGTCCCAGTAATTGGGTGAAAGAATTACTGGTTACATATAAAACATATATTTGTTATCAAGTCGAAAGCCAAAACCAAATCATTATTTTAGTTAGTGGTGATTAAATTGGATTGATTTCTCTTCACAAGCTTTCTTGAAAACTTCTAAATTTTTATTTTTGTTTTATTATATTCATGAAATAATCAAACTCTTCGGTTATTTAGGGTGCTGCCTTTAGTGCATTTTACCACGGTAGCGGAGAAGAGCTCGAGAAGGCAGCGAAAGAAATGGCGGAGTGGCTGAAAATCTTGGAGGAGCAAGGTCTTGGAGATAAGAAGTTTTTTGGTGGTGAGAGTATAAATCTCGTAGACATCTCATATGGATTGTTGGGTTATTGGTTTGCAGCCTTGGAAGATGCAAAAGGTGTGAAAGTGTTGGAACCGAGCACTTTGCCTCGGTTGCACGCCTGGGCTAAGAATTTCGTCGAACTTCCTGTGGTTAAAGAAAACATCCCTGCCTATGATAAGATGCTGGCCTATGTGACTGGTCCATGAAGAGACTAGCCAAGAACTAGCCCTTATAATGCTTCTGAATCCCAATTCCATGCTTGTCTTGCCTCATCTTTCTTCTTCATGTATGGCTTCTGTTTCGTGTGTGTGTGTAAACATTGTATTTCTCGTAGACATGCTAATAATAATGGTGATATAGCCATTTCTGTTCAATTATTTATAAATTTAATTTGTTAATCATGATTCACCTTATATTAAATTAAAAATTAAAAAAAATTCCATGATTTGATAAAAAATCAAGTTGTAAAGAGAATAAATTCCATGAACTATCGAAAGTAATAAATTTTATCATTTTTTATTGTCTTCTCTTACTATTCTTCACTAGCTGGAAAATATACACCAAATATTTTTATATGTTTATCACTCTTCGGAGGTTGATTATGGATTTTTATAAAAATAAAATCTATTTTAAAATAGTTATTAACTTTGAAATAAAATGATGATGATAACTTGAGTTAACCTGTATTAATTTAACGAACATATGGTATATAAAATTACGATACCTTATAAAATGAAAAGGAAAAAAAACTAAGTTTAAGGTCAAATAAGCTGACCTTAAATAATAAAATTTAAAAATAAAAATCAAACAAAAAAAGAGTTAATGCGAGCTCACTCTAATAACTTATCACCTGTGACATGAGATTGGGATTAAAAAATTATTTAAAAAAAATCTCGAAAAATAATTAGGGTTAAATAAATAAAAAAAACACTGAAAAAAACTCGAGTCAGTCCAAGTTAACTTGACTAACCCAATATAACCCTAAAAATAAGAAAAAGGATAAAAAAAAAAGCAATTAAAAGAATAAAGATCAAAATTGTATAAAAAATAAATGAAATAAAAAGTTAAAGGACAAATTTGAAAAAAATAAAAAGGATAATAAAAAATAAATTAAAATAATGAAGACTAGAATTGGATAATAAATAAATAAAATAAAATAAAATATTTAGGTACTAAATTGAAAAAAAATAAAAAAAGGATAAAAAGAGCAATTAAAAGAATGAGGACCAAGATTCAATAAAAATAAATAAATAAAATGTTTAGGGACATGATTGGAAAAAAATCAATAAAATGATAATAAAATAACAATAAAAAGAATGAGGAACAAAATTAAATATAAAAATAAAAAAATAAAATGATGAAGGATGAAATTGAAAAAAATAATCAAAAAGGGTAAAACACAAAGAAGAAAAATCAAAAGAAAGAGAACCAAAGTAGATAAAAAAAAATGCCTATGGATAAAATTAAAAGAGAGAGAGAAAGAGAGTAAACTTCAAAAGGCATTAAAAACAAAATAAAAAATAATCAAAATTGATAAAAATAGAAACTGAAGGATTTTATCTGATTTTTGAAAAGGCCATCACAAATTTCTAGGTTATAAGAGAATAGAAAAGGATAAAGAAAAAATAATCATCAGAGGCTAACCACACCTCCTTTATGAACATGTGTCGCACCAACACAAAAAAAAAGGATATGTCTTTCCAAACTTTAAGTCAAAGTTCAGCCAAACCTAATTACTCAGCTTTATTAAGGAAGTTACCTTCTTTATTATGGATTGCGTGATCACATAATTATGAGGTTTATATAAATTGGTATAAGAGCTAGGCTTCAAAATCAGGTTATATTTTTTTTTGTCATTATCTATTTCTTGTTGTGTTTATTCATTCTTCTTCATTATTATTTGTTTTGGTTAGAATTGCTTAAATTAGTTTTTGTCAATTTTATTTTTCTTTATGTTTTTCTTTACTTATTTATGCTAATTGTGTTTCTTCTTATTTAAAAAATAGTTACACATTAGAAAACATTATTTCAAGTAAAAAGGAGTTAATTCGCGTCTGTTTCACATCCACGTACCAAAACACATTAGAATTAACTCAGAATTGATATTCAGGTTATTTTGGGTGAAATCACACTAAATATAAAATTTTAGATTATTTGGATAACATTTATTTTAGGGTCCAAATTTGGATTTGAAAGGGTCTATTATATTCATCAATTGAAAGACCTTGTAAATTTAGGTTATTAACATTAAAAATTAGAGTATTCAATTATTTTGAGTTGCTTACCATGCCAAAAATACCTCTATTTTCTTTTAGTCAGATCTAATCTAGAAGGTCAAATTGCAATTTAGATCTAAATCAATATTTTTCTTATTGTAAACTTTATTCTTGTCATATCTTTTGCTCGACCACTTTTTATAATCAACTTGTTTTAACTCACAAGTGAATGAGTGTGCGATATAACAATTAACTTGGTAAGATCGAGGTCATGTCCACAAATAGCTAAATCTAGAAATTAAACTAGGTAACACAAAAAAAATCAAGAGTAATTAAAATAACAATAACTTGGTTGAAAAAATCTACAAAGAAGAACACAACATAATTTTAGTATAAATTCAAACATAAATATGATGCTAACTTTAAACAGCAATTTAGACCCTCTTAAAAGCCTTTTTTGAGATGTCTATTGAGATATATTTATAGGAAATTCTATCACCTTTTCAGATCATTACAGAACAACTCATTTAGTCACCTGAATCAAAAGTTATGGGTAAAGCACTGAAAAATATTCTAAAAAATCAAATCAAACTAGCTTTGCAACCACTTTAGTGCATATTTTTCTTCCTCATTTATGAGTTATCTCTTTTTTCTTTTTGACCCAAAATAATGTAACAATATCCCCTTCAGCTTTCTATCCATGTGCTTGCTTACCCAAAATAAATAAATTATTATTTGTTGCGTGGCCATATAAGACCATGGATTGTGCTTGACCTGATTTGGGGCTAATTTGGGGTTGAATTTAAGTATCTTATAAGGATAAAAATGTAGCTATTATTTGGGCTAATATTGATATTGAAATCTTAAGTGTTTGATGGTTGAAGTTTACACATAATGTAAGATAAGTTTGGGCTTAAAATAAATCATATGATAATCTTTTCTAGGATTGGAATAAAATTTATTTTTTGGAAAAAATTTGAAGCACTTATTTGAACCAAGATTTGCTTCAAACTTTAACTAAATTTTTCTTCAATCCTGTGTTCTGAATTCCGACATTTAATTTTTTGGCATAATTCATTTAAGCTCTAAAAACTTAGCAAAACATTAAAAGAAACTTCATTACTAAAAAGCACATCAATTATTATAAAAATCCAAATAAAAAAATAAATACATATATAAAATAAGAGACTTAATGATACTTTTGATGCACAATCATCTTTATTTCATCTTGACATTATATATGCAAAACACCGTTAATATAGACTTTTTCAACATTAAAACTACTTGTAATTGAAGGATTTATATGAAACATGAGACGAGCATAACCACGTGAGATAATGAGTGAGGAAACACGATTTTTTTAACCACTAATGAATTTTACAGATTCGTGATGGCTAAAAAAAAAGCAAAATACTACCACCTATAAAAATGAACAAACTTAAACTTTATATTAAATGGCTATTGTAAATGTTAGGGAGGTTTAACATGGTGATTGGTAATATACATAAGAGGTCTGATAGGGTGAAAAGGCATGGTAATGAGAATGATGAAAGAAGAAATGAGGTTGATCGAAGATGTAACTTTAATAAAAAACTTGAATGACATGTAAATCATAACTTAGATGACTTTGATGATGAGAATAATGATGACGGTGTTAGGGATGATGACTTTAAGGATGAGGCTATATAACATAAGAAAGGTTGTCAACAGTCTAGAAATTAAATGGATGATGGGCTCAGTTATAAGGGGGATTTCCAAAACTATAGTTATCATGGTGATATTGATTTTATTAAAATGAAATTCCTAGTTTCCAAGATAAAAACAACTTCAAGGGTTATTTGAAATGAGAGAAAAAATAGATTAAACTGGTAATTATCATAATTATTATGAGCAGAAGAAGGTGAAACTTATGGCAATTGAGTTTGTTGATTATATAGTTATAAATAGGATCAGATTATGACTTTTTAAAGGTGAAATAAGGAGAAGCATATTGCTACATTGGATGATATTGATGGAGGCTTTGATGAGAAAAACATTTTGTGTCAAATCACTAGTATATATTATTATATAAAAAAATACAGGGTTTGAGTCAGTGTACTAGAAGTGTTGATGAGCATCATAAGAAGATGAAGATCATGATATTCTGAGCTAATAAATTAGAGAATAGGGAGACCATTATAACTAGGTTTTTAAATGAGCTGAATTGTAAGATTTTGAATATTATAGAGTTGCAATATTATGTAGAGTGCGAGGACATAGTGCATATGGGCACCAAAATGGAAAAACAATTTAGGAGGAAAAGGGCCCACGATAACCATTCAATTTGATCACTTCTTTTTCTTCTTAGCGGCTTAATTTGAGGAAAGCAAGGGCTGCCCAAGTCTAACATAATATTAGAGGGCATTTAGAGACTTCTAAAAATAAAAAAGACAACTTTATTAATAATCGAGGTAAGGTTGAAACTCACTTTTTTTGTAACCGTGACATTAAATGCTTTTGTTTTTTTATTTTTGGTCATATTGTTTCATAATGCCCAAAAAAACGAGTTTTTTCATATGCATGTTAAAGTAGGAGGTTGGAAAGAGCAAAGAGAAAATATCTTTCATATTAGATGTCATATGTATAAGCAGTATGTAGCACAATAATTGATAATGATAATTATACTAGTGTAACTAATATAGGTTTGGTTGATAAATTGAACCTATATGTTACTAATATAAATTATAATGGTTGGATACTTGTGACAAGATAAAGATTTTTAAAAAATTTCTCATATCTTTTTTCATTATGAAGTACTATAATGAAATGTTGTATAATGTAGTCCCTATGTATGCTGGTCACTTATTATTGGGTGGACCTTGAGAGTATAATAGGAAAACTATGCATGATGGATTTAAGAATAGATATTCATTTATGAAAGATATAAAGTTTGTAGTTCTAGTCTCTTTATCTTATAACTAGAGTACTAGTTAAAACTTAAAAAGGATAGAAAGGTTCAAAATGAGAATTTATACATAAGAACGAGGGTTATTCAAAATATTTTCCTTGTCTGCAGAGTTTTACAATGTTTTAATGATGAAACATTGTTTTGATTTTATAATGATGATGTGCCTCTAATATATGATTTTCATGTTTTGGATTCAAGGTTGAATCCTTCTAAATAAGGGAAGGATGATACAATTCAGTTTTTTATATGTTTAAGTTCGGATGGGAGGCCATTCAGCCAACATTATTTCTTTCCTTGGGTTTTTGGTTGGAATGTAATTAGCCATGAAATGTTTTTAGCCTGGAAACCATTTAGCTGCATGGGGGTTTTAGCATAGGGTGAGTTTGATCAACCTTAGATTATGTATGATGAGGGATTCGATTCAAGGTCATTAATGTTGCATTTGACAAGTTTTGAGCAACTCATATATGAGTCTTATTTGGGCAGCAAAATAAACTTGTTAATAGTTTATATTGGGTTTAATTTAGGTCATGTTAATGTGTATAACTTTGGACCATATAGAATCCAAAGTTGGCTTGGATTAATTATACTGTTAAGATTTTTTTTTTACAATGATCTAGTAAATATCTTAGCTAAATTATGATGCATGGATGATGGTTACTTAGTTATTTATGAGAGGAAGTTTCCTAATGCTAAAATGAGAAACAAAGAAATGGCAAGAGTTGATTTGAAGAGGAAATATTGTTTTTTTATGTTGGGCAAGGATTTCATATCTAGCACAGAAAGAGAAAGGTGATGAGAATTATTTCCCATCATATACTTGTCCTTTAAATGCAAGGAATCCTTTCTTAACATAGAGTATAAGGGAAGACTAGAATTAAAGAATTTTTCTTTTTGTTTTCTTCCTTTCTCTTGTAAGATTTTCTTATTCAAAATAAGAGACTTCTTATTTTTTAGAGCATACTTACAACTAAATAAGGCAAGAAACATCAACATCTAGGACAACATCATTCAATTAAGGAAAAAGAATTAATGAATGAACAAAAGAACACTCTTTCTTCTACAAGTTTTAGATTTGACTACAAAGAATCTAATGCAAGAAGATATCATTTTGGAGATGATTTAATAACTTGTATTATTTTGAATATTTTTTAAGATTTTTTAAATTAACATACATGATAATTATATTTCAGGTTAAGGGTTTATTTATGTTGGGCTTGTTTTAGCGTAAAATCAATTTTTAAGCTTATTTAAATATTACACTTGTGCTTAAACAAGTTTTAGTTGAGACCAATTGGTTTGCAATCTCATATTGAACCATTATGGTTATTATCCTAGAACTATATTATATTTTGTTTTTCTGGAAATTTGAAGCCTTTAAATATTAATGAAATTCAATTTTTCTTGAATAAAATTTTTCTTCTTTGCTAGGACAAAGAGTAAATTAAACTCGTCAAGGTATAACTGACATTGTGACATAATTTGCAACCATCCAATATCCTTAGTTTTTAGTTATACATTAACTTTGGATCAAACTTCAACCAAACCTAATTACTTGGCTTTCTTATGAAAATTATTATTTTTATTATAAGTTGTGTTACCATATAATTACTAGGCTCACATCATCAAGCTCAACCATATCTTATCCGTGAACACATGTCACACCAATATAAAGAGAACAGCATGTTGCTTTAACCATTGTTATAGATAGTTAATTTTGGTAACTAAATGACTTTACACACATCTCTAGAATAGTCTAGGGGCCTTTATACACCAACATGTATGTCACATGCATTAATAATTTTGTTAAATAATATTTAACTTTGTAAAATTATTAGGCAATCTTTAAGTCAACTGCAAAATAACAAAACAACTGTAAGAAAAGGTCATTTCTTTATGTTTTAAAGATTTGTGTGGATTAATTTATTCTTAATCAATCTTATAATACCTAATGTATCCTTTTGAAAAGCTAATTTTATCTTAAATTGCAAGGTTTTTTAAAATTTTTAAAAGGATAAAAATGTTATTTTATTGTTCTATTAAACAACAAAATATATTTTAGATCATAATTTTTTTTGAAGGTTTTTAGTTTGTTTTTAATGCAATTTGTATTTCTTCTAAGATAAAAGTTATTAATTCATAATTATTTTCAATAATTTTTTGTCAAGTAAAACACCTTTTCCCTCTTTTAAAATAACATAGTATTTTTTTTTCAAAAGCAAGCTTAATCATCTTTAACTACCACAATTAAGTTACAGTTGGTTAAAATACAAAATCATAAGATAAATTTTTACCATATTACATGCAAATATAGTTGACAATTTATAATATTACGACCTAAAAAAACTCTCCTCTACCTTTAAGTAATAACTAGATGCTATGCTCGTTTAATGTTACGGGCTTGTGACAAGCTTGTACGTTGTCGTGAATTTATGGAAACAATCATAAGAAAATTTATATAGAAAAAAACTATTGCAATCCATAATTTTTTTAAGAAAAAAACTACAAAGCTAAATTTTTAACAAGTTTAATATTAAAAAAATAAAATCAACAAGGATAAGTTTAGAAAGAATCATAACAAAAAAAAAACAAAAAAAAAAAAACTATGTAGGGAAACATTATAACAATTTATAGTGTTTCATAAGGAAATCTAAAGTTATAATTCTCAATTAGTTCAATATTAAAAATAATAAAATTAATAAAGATAATTTTGAAAAAAATCATAGCAAAAAATAT
>NW_011499945.1:264652-432681 GCF_000495115.2 Populus euphratica | reverse complement strand
TCTCAATGAGCTTAATATAATAAAAATAAAATCAACAAAGACAATTCTAAAAAAACAAAAAAACCATGTGTAAAAAAAAATTGTAGCAATTAATAGTGTTTAAAAAAAACTATAAATTTAAATTTTCAACCAGCTCAATATTAAAAAAATAAAATTGACAAAAATAATTCTGAAAAAAGCACAAGAAAAGAATAAAAAATATTTAAAAAAAAACACATGCTGGGAAAAGTTAAAATTAGATTCCCAATCAACTTAATATTAAAAAAATAATTTGATAAAGATAATTTTAAAAAAAATATAGAGAAATACCATAACAAAACAAAAATCATATGGGAAAATATTATAGCAATCCATAATGTTTTAAGAAAAAAAAACTTTAGAATTAAATTATCAACTAGTTTAATATTAAAAAAATAACAAAAATAATTTAAAAAAAGAATAAAAAAAGGAAGAAGAAGACCATCTTGGAAAAAAAAAAAATAAGAACTAAAAAAGAAAAAAAAACATAGAAAAAAATGAGAAAAAACAAAAAAGAAGACAAGGACAAATGTTGGATAAAAAAAGAAAAAAAACATGTAAAAAAACAAAAAAAGATGATCACTATGTTCACGTATGTCATATGCATCAATAATGTTTTTAAAAAATAGTTAACTTTGTAAAATTACCAGGCAATTTTTAGGTCAACTGCAAAATAACAAAACGACTGTAAGTAAAAGTCATTTTTTTATTCTCTAAAAATTTGTGTGGATCAATTTGTTCCTAATCAATCTTGTAATACCTAATGTATCCTCATGAAAAAATGATTTTACCTTAAATTGCAAGGTTTTTTTTTTTGAAGGATAAAAGTGTTATTTTATTGTTCTATTAAACAATAAAATATATCTTGGATCATAATTTTTTTTAAGGTTTTTAGTTTGTTTTTAATGTAATTTGTATTTCTTCTAAGATAAAAGTTATTAATTCATAATTATTTTCAATAATTTTTTGTCAAGTAAAACACCTTTTCCCTCTTTTAAAATAACATAGTATTTTTTTTTCAAAAGCAAGCTTAATCATCTTTAACTACCACAATTAAGTTACAGTTGGTTAAAATACAAAATCATAAGATAAATTTTTATGATATTACATGCAAATGTAGTTGATAATTTATAATATTATGACCTAAAAAAAACTCTCTTCTACCTTTAAATAACAACTAGATGTCATGCTTGCTCAATGTTGCGAGCTTGCGACAAGCTCATGCGTTGTCGTGAGTTTGTGGAAAAAATTATAAGAAAATTTATATAGAAAAAACTATTGCAATCTATAATGTTTTCAAGAAAAAAACTAAAAAGCTAAATTCTCAACAAGTTTAATATTAAAAAAATAAAATTAACAAGGATAATTTTGGAAAGAATAATAACAAAAAAAAAAACAAAAAAAAAACTATGTAGGGAAACACTATAACAATTTATAGTGTTTCATAAAGAAATCTAAAGTTATAATTCTCAACCAGCTCAATATTAAAAATAATAAAATTAATAAAGATAATTTTGAAAAAAATCATAGCAAAAAATATATTGTGTAGGGAAACACTGTAGCAATTGACAATTTTTTAAAGAAAAAAACTATGAAGTTCTCAATGAACTTAATATAATAAAAATAAAATCAACAAAATTAATTCTGGAAAAAAACACAAGAGAAGAATAAAAAATAAAAAAAGATAATTTAAAAAAAAAACATGAGGAAAAATTAAAGCTAAATTCTCAATTAACTCAATATTAAAAAAATAAAATCAACAAAATTAATTCTGGAAAAAAACACAAGAGAAGAATAAAAAATAAAAAAAGATAATTTAAAAAAAAAACATGAGGAAAAATTAAAGCTAAATTCTCAATTAACTCAATATTAAAAAAATAATTCAAAAAAGATAATTTAAAAAAAAAACATATAGAGAAACACCATAGCAAAATAAAAATTATGTGGTGAAACATTATAGCAATTCATAATGATTTAAAAAAAGAACTTTAGAATTAAATTATTAATTAGTATAATATTAAAAAAATTAATAAAAATAATTTAAAAAATTTATAAAAACGAAAAAAAATAAAAGAAAAGAAAGAAGAAGATAATCTTGAAAAAACAATATATAAGACGTAAAAAAGGAAAAAAAACATAAAAAAAAAGCAAGAAAAAACAAAAAAGAAGAAGACAACGACAAATCTTGGCTAAAAAAAGAAAAAAAAACATGTAAAAAAACAAAAAAAGAAATTTGCAGTATTTTCCCTAGTATTACTTAATATTTATTGAATCACAGTTACACGGTATTATAATTTATTAATTCACAGAGAGATGAAGCAGTTTTTTATAACAACAATAAGTAAATACCCTCGATTTTCCATAACTTAAAACAATAATGACTGCAGTGTTCGCGGTAAAAAATTTCTCCATGCAAATGATACGTATAATTATCTTAGAAAAGGAAAAGAATATTATCCAATGCATGCAACATAAAAATATATTTACCTATTATGTCATAAAAATGCATCTTATCATATTATAATTAATTAATTAAATCAAAATTGCGATAATTACAAATGATTAAATATAATTTTAATCAAAATTGTGATAATTACAAATGATTAAATATAATTTTAATAAAAAATTACCACAAAGAAGGAAATATAACTACGCTTCCATAAAAAAAATTATTTTTCCAATATTACAAATTAACAACTATTTGCACATATTAATAATAATAACAATAACGATTTTCCTTTTTTTTTTTAAATATCTTACTGTTGGAGTACAACGCAAAAGATCCAACGCCTCTCATTTTAAACGCAGCAGCACGTAATTTTGTCCCTCGCATCCACCCCAAATTTAAACTCAAAACGTAAAACACGAAACCAAAAAAAAAACAAAAAAAAAAAAGTGAGAGAAAACAAAGGAGATCTGCCTGCGGTGCACCCACAATTTATTTCTGCGCACAACAAACAGCTCTCCTCCCTTCTCTCTCTCACTCGATCAGATCGGACCTCTCTCTTTTTTTTTTCCCCTTTTTGGTCCGTACAAAATCAAGATTCTATTAAATTAAATTTCAAAATCCGAATTTAACTCCCCATTACACCTTTCGAATTACAATATTTCCTTCGTTTTTTATTTCTTGATCTGGATTTTTTTTTTTTGTGATTGTGATTGGTTTGTGGATAAGTAGTTTAATTGGATGGTAATTTGAGGGTATCAACTTCTGGAGGGGTAAATGGCGTCGGCTCAGGCGTTGCCAAGCTCACGGAAACAGGAGCATCTCGAAGCAGGAAAGCGACGGGTATGTTCAATTATTTGATTGATTGATTTGTTTCTGTTCATGGAATTGAATAAGTTTATTTTGATATCATCAATTTTTTTTGCAAAATGTGTAGCGAGAAACATGCACGTGGTTCTATTGTCATCGATTTGTGATTCAAATTAGATAATCGAGTTTTTATTTTTTTGGCGAATTGTGTATTTTAGGGTGGTAATCAAATAGAATTTTAGTTCTTATTACCTTTGCGCTGCTGATCCAAGCTAAACATGTTGCTGCCATCGCCTTTTTTCTTGCCGGGCGGGGGAGTGAATGTGTATAATTTTTGTCAAGTGTGAGATTACTGGACTAGAGAAAGAACTCAGAATTACATACTGGTTTGTTTTTTTTGAGGATCTAGTTATGACTTAAAGTATGCCCGTTGTTGAGCTAGAAATAAAATGCAACTCTTTAAAGATGAAAGGTTTGGATATTTCTATGATCAGTGCTCTGCACAGAAACAAGTGGGAAGCAATCGAGAAAGACTTGAAACCATCCTTGTAATTCTGACTCGGAGTTGAAAGAGTTAAAAAGTAAATTTAATTCGATTGAAGGCATGATTCTCCTCATGCAACTCTATTTTAGAGGATTCTTGGGGTCCACTAGAATTCCAATTGGCTATTCCTTTGGGGTAAAAGCCAATTAGGTTGCTTTTTAATGCTTTTGGCAGTGTGCCTTTTCAGCTGAAAAACAATTTTCCAAACACCTCCATTGCAATAATAAAAAACGTGCATTGTGTACATCCAATTTCTTTTTGAGACTCTGCTTTGGCAGGTCTTTGATAGCCTTCTCAGGTCAAGAAGCAGCAATTGTTTGTTGCCCTTGTGCGTCTCTGTTTGTGGTTCTTTAGAGATTTTAGACTATTCACCTGGTGATTAAGTAACATGTCCCTCACGCCCATAGCCTCCTGCTCCTTGGCTCCTTCCATTCTAGTTCTTTTGCTATTTTATCTGATTAAAGCATGGAAAAATCTGGTTTGTAAGATCATATTCCCCATGTCTATGTGTTCTTTTGCAGTTGGAGGAGTTCCGCAAGAAAAAGGCAGCAGAGCGAGCCAAGAAAGCCACACCCACTGGCCAACCTCATGCTTTGGACGTGAGCCTAGATCAGAAGCAACTGTTGGAGACTGAACATGCACGGCTAACAGATTTAGATGGAGCTGGCACATCTGATGGACCTGGCAGACCTGTTGAACCCATTGGTGCATCTATGAACAATGGCAACAAAATTTATATTACCGAGAAAGTTGAACAAAGTTCTTTGAAAGATGCAGATCCTAGCCTTCCTTCATTGAGTGATTATAGTACATTGTTTTCAGGAATAACACAGAAACATACAAATCATTTTGATTCAAGCAGGCATGATGCTTCGGGACTCGCTGGATCAGCCAATGTTAAGTATGGCCAAGAGACAGAAAAAATGAATAATGAATCTGGAATATATACAGGGAGCCAAGGCGACAGGAGTTCATCTGACCATTCTATTGTTAGTGGTTTTTATGGCAGTTCTAGTCAATCCAGCCTTTATGGAAGGGAGTTGCTCCAATCCAAAGAAAATAACATATCTTTAAAGCATTCTGTGGTTAATAATGATAGCACTCATTTCCCTACTTCATATCCAAGTTCTGCCAGCTCTGAACAGCAAACCTTTAAGCCCAGTTATCGCAGCTCCCCTGCCACTGTTGGTATGTCCCTCTCCTATTTAGATTGTATATATTTTTTTTTTCCTGGATTTCCATGTCTGTCTGTTTGTATAAACCACACATTATGAGGTTTTACTTTGTCCTATCTTTAATTTTCCAGAAAAAAAAACTAAGTATACAGTCTTGTTTTGGGGTTTTACAGTGGACTCTACCCTGCCAAATATGAAGCTGAGAGATTCTGATTCTGAAGTTGAGCAGGAAATGCGTTTCAATTATCCCATGAATTTGGATTTGGGTGAAAGAAATTTTAGTAGCTCCACCAGTAATTTGCATACTGTGCACGATACAGAATCCACAGGTTTCAACTCAAATAGTTCTAGGAGATCTCGTCCATCTTTCCTCGACTCTCTTAATGTGTCCAGATCGTCATCTAGTAGTTCTGTCCAACGGACTGAACCAGAGGATTCATTTATAATCAATACTTCCAAATCAAATGGCATTGATGCTTTAGGATCATCTGCTTTCCAGAAGCTTCCCGTGGAGACCAAAACTGACAGGAGTTTATCAGAGATGGCTTCTTCAAATATGCCTAGTTCATTTGATAATGCAACAAAATTTTCAGTTTCTCTTACTAATGGGGTTGGTATAATGAACACCAATACTAATGAGAACATTATGGAGAGAAAACATGAGTTTTATCAACCCAAGCAAAATGAAGATTTTTCTGCTCTGGAACAGGTACCCTGTTTTCTGTTATTTAATATTTGCTGTATAGTTCTTGCTTTACTAGTCTCTTTTTAGCTTTTCCTTGGAAATTTGTGAATTTAGCTCTGCAAGTGCATTGTTTTGTATATTGTAAAATTAAGTGTTTTTCACAATTTATTAAAATATATGTTTGTCAAGGACTTATTGGTATTGTGATGCTCACATAAGAATTCCTCAGTACTAGATTTTGGGTCCTTAAAATTTTATCCAAATGGAATAGTGTACATAACATCACAACACATAGAATCTGCTGCGAGGAGAGTGGTGGGGATGTTAATATTAAACTTGATTGGGATTATATTTAGGAATTGTGGTTGGGGTATGTTCTGTGATGCATACATCCCTTTTGATCGTTTCTTTTCCTTTTTTTCCCTTTGAACCAAGAGGAAATTATCAAATATCACTCCAGCATGTTTTTGCTGTCACTTCTCTGAGATAGTTGCCAAAAGTTCTTCTCATGACATTCACATTCTTGTTCATGTTGGTCCTGTTATTGCAGCATATTGAAGACTTGACACAAGAAAAATTCTCTTTGCAACGAGCTCTTGAAGCTTCACGTGCTTTAGCAGAGTCCTTGGCTGCTGAAAATTCATCATTGACAGATAGCTATAACCAACAGGTTGGCATACAAAATCTTTCTCTGCTGTCCTTGCGATCTGTTTCCTTTTTATAGTTAAAAGAGGATAAATATCTGCCAACCATTTTGTTATTCCTGTAATTCCCATTAGCCATTAACATTTTATATATAAGAAAAATATGCTAAGTTGAATCTTTTCTCAAGGATGGGATAATTTTTTCTTTGGATAAGACTTGTGAGACTATGAAGTAAATCCTACAAAAATGTTTTTCTTATTTTTGTTTTTAATGTAGCAAGTTATGTTAATTTAGAAAATCTCATTTTTTTTTTGGTGAAACAGAGTTTTAACATAAGAGAATTTTTATCATGCTCTCTTGTGGATGTTGGGGCTACACCTTTCTTATCTTTTGTATGTGTCTGCAAAGGTGTTTCTGTAAAGCTCTCATAATATTTAGGCTACAAGGTTCCGACGTATTAACATTGAGACTTGAACTCTACCAGCACAATTTTTGTGGAACTTGAGATTGGAACTGCCATTGATATTTATATATTTCAAATCTGAATTGTGGATTTTACTGGCACTTTGTATAAATTTTGCTGGTTAGAATACACTGCTTGTTATGCATTTTAATGCGACATATATTGTTGCATATAACTTCCCTTTGCCCATGGATGTAAGCCACTAAATATTTTCAAAAAGTATAAAGTAGTTTATCAAAGTTGCTTGCTTGCTAGTTGATTTGTTTGGATGTTGGAATTGGGATCAGAGTCTAGAAGTTGAAGTTATAAAAATTGCAGTGGTGTGGTTTCTATATTATGCCATTGGCTGTTTGATTATACCTGACACTTCCTTTGGTCTTTGTCTTTAATTTGTTAATACTTTCGTTGAATTTTTCCTCTAGAGAGGTGTTGTGAACCAACTGAAATCTGATATGGGGCAGTTACAAGAAGAAATCAAGACCCATTTGGTTAGTAGTGATTATCCCTTGCTTATAGTTAGTTATGCTTATATCTATCTTGGTATTTTTGGTCATTTCCATTTCCATTGTTTTTATGCCTATTGATGTTATCAGGTGGAACTCGAGTCTGTCAAAATTGCGTGTGCAAATGCACAGCTAGAGTGTAATGCTGCTGATGAACGAGCTAAGCTACTGGCTTCTGAAGTTATTAGTTTGGAAGAGAAGGTAGTAAATTGCCTTTTTATTATTCGTTCTTGTTCATCTTGTTTTCTTGCCTTCAAAGATGACAGTTCCAAGCATCCCCCCCTTTGCCCTTGTTTAGTGAAGAATGTGTGACTGAACTGGAATATGCTAATGTAGGAATGCAACTAAAGTTTCATTTGGTCTTGATAGCACTGTTTGAATTACATTCAACCCATTGGTTTTTGTCTTGTGCACTTCTAATTCAAGGTTGACTCTTAATTTTGTAACATTAGTTTTTGTGTATACAAAATTGTTCTTTACAGATGCACAACAATTAAACTGCTGTGAAGTTAACATGGAAATCCTTTATTAAATTGGTGGAATGATGATACATTGTTCTAATCTGCTAAAACTGCACTACATTTGGGTTCTTAAAATTTTTGTATCATCCACATATGAAAAAGAATCTCCTCATATGTTAGTTTATATTGTGGTACTTTTTGATACCAATGTCATTCATAATCACAAATATAACATAGTTATGCTTGGCTACTTCTCTCTTCCCTAAAGTTTGTTCTATAACTTGCTTGTGTAGGCACTCAGGCTAAGATCTAGTGAGCTAAAGCTGGGGAGGCAATTAGAGAACTCACAGGCTGAGATAACTTCATACAAGTATGCTTTACCTCTCCTTTGACTGGAGATGAAGAATTTGAGATGTACATCTTCAGTTTAAATTGATGTTCTGGTAGTCTTTTTTTGTGTGTTTATATTGGTGGGACTTTTAACAGGGTTTGTTTAAAAAACTGATATAAAGAAGCATTTTGTGCAACTATCAAGATTTGTTTTGCATGGATTCTGGAACAGTTATCCATATAATTGGAGTTCAGCTGTGTTGGGAGGTAACAGTAACCATATTTTGGTAGAGAGGGATTCTGTCATGCAAGGACCGATTTTCATTAGAATACCAACAACATTTCCATGATTGAGTGAAATATGCTTGCCAAAAAAGGAAGGCTCTATCTTTAGTTCCAAAGGGGCAAAATGACCGTAATTAGCCAATGTTTTTTCCTTTAGGGAACTATTTATGTATTTTTTTACTGATGATGTGGATGCCTCTGTGCATACCAATATATTTCCCATCTTCATTTAGTGGACAATTTTTGTATTAGTCCTACATTATCCTTTCCAATTGTCTTTTTTGCTATGTTTTCTTAATTGAAACAACATTTAACAATTATGATTCAAATTGAATCCTGCAGAAAGAAAATGTCCAGCCTGGAGAAAGATCGTCAGGATTTGCAGTCAACAATTGATGCTCTCCAAGAAGGTATTCACACATAGTTTTTGTTCATTGTCGAAGTTCTTATTGCTTTTATATAAATATTTTTTCTTTTAATGCTAAAATGAGGTCTAAGAAAAGAGTGGGAGTGAGGAAATCGGGGGATGATGAACTAGATGGATTAGCAAAAGAAATATTTGGTCTATTAAAAACTAAAATAAACATATGCCATACAACTTTGTAACCGTTATGGATGAGAAGTGTTACAACGAGGAAGTCATTTCTCTTAAACCGTTTGATATATTATCCACTTTGTAGAAAATTTAGAGAACTTGTTTTATCAATAAAATTATTAAGAAAAGTTTAGGCATGGAAAAACACTTTAGACATAGATCTATTTGCATTGTTCACTGGAACAGGAACAATGTAATGAGATCTTTGCCTTTCACACCTAAAATATTGAACTAGCTATCAGGGTATTAAGGTCTTTTTACAAGTCGCATTTGTCATCACCAAGTTGATCGGAGATAAATAAGTTTTTTCCCATTTCAAAAGTATAAGCACAGTTTAACAAGCATAAGCACAGTTACGATCTAATGCCCTTGAAAGCAAAAATTTTAAAATTGATGTCCAACACTTTTTTGCATGTTCACATGGTTTTTTCATTTATATAAAGTATAGTGAAATGACCAAAATACTCTTGAAAGCAAAAATTGTAAAACTAGTGCCAAGGGCTTTTCATTATTTCATAATGGTTTTTTTTTGTTATTATTAGGTTAACTGAGGGACAATTTGGTATTTGACTAAATATAAAAAATAAAAAGTGGGCAGGATAATTCAGGTTGGCTCGACCCTGATTACTGGGTTATAAGCTTGTCATGTTAACTTGACTTGACCAAACCTGATTTTTTTAGGTTATTTTTATACCCCATTTCATCCTTTTATATTTAATGGGATGAGAATTAAGCTATATCATTTGTCCCATTTTGAATTTTTTTTTTCCAAGTTATCATTGATCACTTTTTTTTTTTTAAATGTCCATTTTGCTGTAGTTGCCTTTTTTTTTTTTTTTTTTTCTATCGTCTAATTTAAATAAAACTAACTTATTTGATCAATTAGATCGATGACTTGAGTTGGGGATTTTTCTTCCCTTTTCAAAACACAATCCTGGCACTTGAATATCATTGTTTGCACAAAAACAAGAAGTCTGGTCCAAACTTAGTTAAATTTAATCAGGAAAGGTGTCAAAAGAGGGACACCACTGTAGATCCTCCTATGTTTGCATTGATGGATGAAACCTAATAAGAAAGAAATTTATCACATACTTGTGTACTTCATCTGGTAGTTCTCTATAAAAAGTTTGAAAATAAAAACTTCCTGACTTAACAGAGTGTGTGTGCATTGCTTTGAGAAGCAAAATCAAGAAGTCTGCTAAAACTTCCTCAAACTACTTTGAAAGGACCTTTATATCATTAATAAGAAGTACAGTTGATCGGTTTATTCCGTTCTTTAGTTTGTCATTGTCCTCTTTAAAAAACTCAGTTGAGTACCATTTATAAAAGAGACAGGTTGAAGAGAGTTTTGCAATCAGCTTGCAATATTCATTTTGAAGCATAACCCATCCTTCCAGCTGATAAATGAAAGATTTGCTAACAACAAGCTTTCTTTGTCTTGATATTTTATGATGCTGATGAAAGCATATTTACTTCATGGGATTCTCGTAATCATCTCCATATTGATTATGGAGATACAACATTTCTTAAAACTGCTGTAGGATTGGGCTTTTTGAAGTTCAAGAACTCGTATAACTGTTAACCCAGTAGGGTCCACATAATTATTTTGCATGGTTCCAGAATATATTATAATTTCTTTTTTAGGGCCATGTTTCAGATCAATTGATTTTTTTTTTCCAGTTCTGTTTTGTATTTCCATCAATGAGTGATTTTATTTGTGGGTGAAAAATGAAATGATTAATTATCTCACATATATTGTATATGCTTTTAATGTTTCTACCTAACTAATCATCATTTTTATGACACAGAGAAGAAACTATTGCAATCCAAGCTACGTAAAGCTTCTGTAACTGAAAAGTCCCCAGGTGTAAGCAAGAGTGCTGAGAAAAAAAATGTAGCAACGTCGACAGAAGATTTAGGTAATGATAGTTCTCTTGGAATTGATGTTATGCTATTCAAAATGTTACTGCATGGTGGATGCTGTTGCTTACATGTGTCTTCACTAAAAAAAGAAGAGGAGAGGGGGGGGGGGTAGTCTTCCAAAAAGGGTCATATTTGTTGGCGATTGAGCTTTTTGGTGGTTCAGTCTTTGAGCCTTTTGTTCTGTTAAGGAACTTCAGGAATTCGCTGGAAATGCTACTGCCACTTCCATGTTTCTTCATCAAAAAAAGGAGGTGGGGGGGGGGGGGGAATTTGTTGGAGATGACGATTGCACTCATTTTTTGGTGGTTCAGTCTTTGGGCCTTTTGTTCTGTTAAGGAACTTCAGGAATTCCACAACAATGGATCATTATGCCAGTGCCTATTTCTTGGAGCTTGTACAATTGGACCTCAAATTCATACATCCTTTGCTTTCCTGTTTTTCCTTTATTTAATATATCTGTCAATCACATGTAATTTATGAGATGACAGCTAATTATCACATTTGAATGCTTTGATAGACTCTATAGAGACAAAAATTCAGACACTTTATACACGTTATTGGTGTGCTTTTTTGTGAAATGTTTTGACTTCTTCCTTGAGACCTATTGAATCTCCCGTGTCCTTTTTGAAACTGTTTTTTTTTTTTTTTTTTTTTTTGGGGGGGGGGGGTTGCTAGCTTAAATAGAAAAACAATATGGAATTGGATCAAGATTTAGCTTCATTGGTTGATGGCAAAACATTTTTTTGTTTCTAATTATCAAATTCTGGGATAGGGATAGCTTTGACATCTTATAGATGTGGGGGATTATCTATTTGTTCTTGTTTTCATCAACACATTTTATTCTGGACGAGTATGTTTGAGCTTCAATTTTTGTGTTGGGTGGTTTCTTGGTGTATGCTATTTTCCCTTTTTCCTGTAAAACCATTGTACAACCTCAGATAATATTCACTCTGGTTACTGCCGTGCTGCAATGAATATCTTGCAATTAATCTTCAAAGTCTTTTCCTTTTCCCATTATTCATGGTTTTCTTCTTCATTTCAATTGCAGAGGACATCCCAGTGACTTCCAGCCAGGAAACACATGGTACTTCATCCGTTCCTAGAAGTGATGCTACTGATTTTCCCATGCTACCCGAAAATAGTCAGTCGAATCTTGAAGCTTCATCTGTGTGCATTCCACCAGATCAAATGAGAATGATTCAAAACATTAATACAATACTTTCCGAGGTATGTTTATTATATACTGTCAATTCTTTGCAAGGATAAGCACTTTAGGCATTTGAGAAAATCTTCCCCTTCTTTTCTGTTAAATAATGAAATAATTTATGAAGTGACTGAAGTAGAATACATAAATGTAAAGTCAACAATATCCCTTTTGTGGCGCAGCTCGCATTGGAAAAAGAAGAGTTGATGCATGCTTTGACATCTGAGTCATCTCAGTGCTCCAAGCTAAAGGTAACCTCTAGCCTGAAATGAACAATGGAGTTAGCAATCATATGTGAAGTGATTTTGTTTGATGCAAACCTCTTAGGGAAGCAGCCTGGGAAAGGATTATAACTATATTTAATCTCGAGAAAAGAGGGGAAGGTCGCAGTCAATTCTTGTTTATGTATAGGAGCAGGTGATTCTAGTGTACTTTTAGATTGTGCTTCTGTCAGAATCTTATGGTTTATGGTGGATGGTGCCATTTCTTTCCATTGATCTCTTTGAGGTTCAGATGAATAGGGATTAAATGTGCGGCAAGGGTTTGGTTTCTGTACAGACAAAAAGATCTAAGGGGTGTATACTTTAGTAGGATTTTGGATTTTGATGAAAGGAGCAAAACAAAGAGCTTTTAAGGGGGTACAGTCTGCTGGTAGCCGTTTGAAAGATTTTTGAACACTTCTCATTTTTTGCTTATTACACAGCCAGTCTTTTTTTTTTTGTTCTGAATAGTTCATGTTATAGATCATAAATTTTGCATAATATGTTGTCAATGCACTCATTTGTTTTCTCGTACATAGGTGGTACCTCCTACTTTATTTTGATGTTTAAACCTATTTCTAGAAATAAGATTTTGAAAAACTGTATTTAATAGTACAAACACATGTGAAGATCTGCCTACTTCCCATCATATTAGAATGTGTATTTAATAGTACAAACACCTGTGAATATCTGCCTACTTCCATCATATTAGAATGTGTGGAGAGTATTGTTGTGCTACAGGTGGTATACTGAAGTTGTTTCTAGTGTATTTTACACATTCTTAGAATCAATGTGTCTCCCTAGATCAGGAAATGGTTATGGATTAGAAATTGACGAGGTTGGGGAGTGTTATTCTAGTGATCTAGTCTAAGTTGATTTTTTTTTCCCTTGAATAATCAAATGTTTTATACTATTGATTAATTTTCTATTTCTGGATGCTGACGTGTATTCAATATGTTCATCTAGTTTTCTTATATAATTTTTTGGGATTTTTGTTTCAAATAAATGAAGGATTTGAACAATGAATTGTCTCGTAAACTTGAAGTTCAAACTCAAAGATTAGAGCTTTTGACTGCTCAAAGTATGGCCAATGAAAACATCCCAGCAAGGTTGCCCAATTCTCATACCGTGCAGGACAGCAATACATATGCAGATGAAGGTGATGAGGTATGGTATCTAACTCCAAATATTATAACTCTATTGTTTTAATTATTAGTAGAGTCGGTAATGTCTGATTAGAGGGGAGGAATTGCATTTTTTTCAAGTCTTAACAAGGTAAATGGCTCTTTGGATCCTGGATTTTGGGGCTTATCACACTTTTGCAGTGCAATGTTTATTCTGTATGAAGAAAATCTATGCCCACCTAAGAAGTAGTATGCTTGATTGGTGGATGATGGCAAAATTCAATGAACTCAGGATAGAATTCTACTTTTACCCTGCCGAGTATTGGTAAATACAATAAGAGCACTGGAACCTTGACTTGTATCTCTGCTTCTTCCTTGTACTTGAAACCACTGATATCCCCTGCTGAGCAGATGGCATACCTTACTTATTTGGTTGGAAAGACACCTGGAACATGTCAAAGGGGTGGGAGCGGCAGCCATTTGGTGAGGGAAAATTGAGGGAAAATTTATGCTTTGTTCAATAGGAAGGATGGAGTGGGGGAGGAGGAAAGTTTACAATGGGATAGAGAGGAGAAAGGATGAATATTAGCGCAGTGGGTGCAACTGAACCTAACCGAGGAATGAAAGTCAGAAGAAGAGTAGCTATTCGTCTGCATTTTACTAATATCATTAGTCTGGCCAAGAAAGAAGGAGAAAAGGGGCTAGCCTTTTCCTCAGTTTCAGGACAAGAATGGAAGAAGGGAGAACGTCAGGAACCTGACCACCTCTCTTGAATTAAGAAAGCCCAGAAAACATGGCAGACGTTCAAGAAGCCGTGACCTTATTGATGTTATTGGAATAGAGGTCTCCAAGTCCATTAGGAAGAGATTAACGCATGGAATGTAATAAGGGAGGGAGACGGAAAATAAACTGCCCAAATTGGGCAGATTTCAAATTAGTACATGTCAGGAAGGGATCTTTTCCTTTGGTCTATCCACCCAACAAAACAAGGAAGCATCTCATCCCCTCTCTCCCATCCATTTTCCCAACTTCCTCAACAAACCGAGTGTTCAAGATGTTCATTAGGAAATAGAAGATTTTTTTTTTTTGGCTCAACATTTATTTGTTGCTAATAAATATAAATCTCGCTCTTTCTTTTTCCCCAAATAGGTGGTGGAAAGGGTTTTAGGGTGGATTATGAAGCTCTTTCCTGGAGGACCATCCAGACGAAGAACAGGTAAGCGTCTTTGATACAAGAAAGGTCACTGATCAAACTGGGACAACAAGCATCTTTCCCGGAGGACCATCCTGTGCTTCTATATCTGCTGCTCCCCTTGTTCTGGCAACCCAACGGAGGTCGTAGTTTGTATATTTCAAGTCAGTTATACCATCCATTGTTTTGTAACCCGTGGAAATTGAGTTTTTTGGCGTCCTTAATCCAGTTTGTGATTCTTTGGCATATGACATTAAGTAAGTCTCTTCTGGCCATAATTTTGTTTAATGAGAAATTTTAAAGAGGGATGTCTTTTATACGTGGAAGGTTAAAAATTAGAGCAGAGTTACCGACAACGATGAGGAACTGTATTGTGAATTTGCTGGCCTTCAGTTTCTGCCCACATTTATTGTATTCATTAGCACTTGCAGGCTCAAAGCCCTAGAAATGAAACAAGTGATTTTGCACCGTTTTAGTACTGAAAATAACTTCGTTTAAACATGGGTTCTAATGTTAGTTTGATGCACAAAAGGACAATAATGTGTTGGAAATAATAACTCGCAATGGGAATGAGATTTAAATTTTCTTGGGAAGGAAAAGAACAATGACTGAAAACACGACTCCATAAGTGGTGGTAGTGATGATCATTGGTGTTGACAACAGTTGTGGAGTATCAGCTACAATGATCATCGTTATGGTTATGGTTATGTTGCCAATAAATGTCTTACAAGCTCAATAATTATTTTATACAAATTATGTAAGAAATGTAGTTGAAATTCTTGAGAGTATGATAATAATTGTATTTTTATAAAAATATATTAAAATAATTTTTTTAGAAAAATTGTTTTTCACATGGTTTATTATTAAAAAAATTTAAAAAATTATTTTTAAACATTTTTTTTTAAAATTTTTGACCAGCATGGCATCTATTTAAGTCGAAATTCCAAACGAACACTTCATAGGGACATAACTTGTAATTTTGGTTTCTTACAAAAAGATCCTAAAATAATAAATTAGCAATAATTTTGAGGCGTGTGTCGTTACTCAGTTAACAGAACTGTAACCATTAATTAATCTCTTTTAAATCGTCCGTATGTTATATGTGGTGCAGAAACGAAGTTCAGAGCTCCACTTCCATTGCCGTCTTCCTTTCCCTCTCTCACTCTGTGTTGCTGCCGTGCTATCCATTATAATAATAATGATGACTTCAATCTCATGCAAGCTCTCACTACCAATCATTTCCTCATCATCTTCTTCTCCGAACTCCAATTCCTCAAAGAAGTATTCAGCGAAGGTAACAAGAGAGGACTGGAGGCAACGTTCCAAACCCATTCCACCAGGTGGCATTTATCCTGCAAAAGACCACTGCAGTCGATGTGGCTTATGTGATACTTACTACATAGCCCATGTCAAGAATGCTTGTGCTTTTCTCGGTGATGGAATGTCCAAAATCGAAGTAAGTTTCTTCTTTGCTACTTTTCTTTAGCGCCTTGATTACCCAACCCAATGCATTTTCCTTTTTTTTTTTTTGACATTCAGGGTTTGGAACCTGTAGTCCATGGCAGAGGGAGGAAGGCAGATTCTTTTGATGAGACATACTTTGGGGTCCATGAGGAGCTTTTGTATGCTCGTAAAACAAAGCCTGTTGAAGGTAGATTCTACAAGGCGTATGTAATTTACTTCCATAGCAGATGATGTTTAGCTTATCACAGTTTTAGGTTGTCCATTGCTGCCCAGTTTTAATAAATGCTCTCTATGTTTTGTCTGTAACTTTCTTTGATGGCAGGAGCTCAATGGACTGGAATAGTGACTTCTATTGCAATTGAGATGCTGAAATCTGGCATGGTCGAGGCTGTTATATGTGTACAGAGGTGTGTGAATGAATAGAGAAACTTCTATTGTTGATTTATTCCTCTGTCAAGTTACATGACCTTCTTAGCTATTTATTTTTTGTCAGTGATCCAGAGGACAGATTCTCTCCCAGGCCTGTTTTAGCCAGGTTTGTAACTGCATCTTTTAGCTTGGTTCATTACGTTCTCAGATTTTCGTTGGATGTTTTTTTAATTTGATTTATTTCTTTGATTTTTCTGATGATTTCCGCAACTCCGCCAACCCCCTCTCCTCGTTTTCTGTAATAGGACACCAGATGAAGTTCTAGCAGCAAAAGGAGTCAAGCCAACTCTATCCCCTAATCTGAATACCCTTGCACTGGTTGAGGTGCTTAGCAACTATTCTTATAAGCAGTTCTTTCGACATTTGATATCCGTCTTGTTTGTCATTCATGAAGCTCTTACAATTAAAAACAGGCTAAATGTGTTAAGCTTGAGCAAACTTGAGCAATGAAACAAAAAATGGGACTGCATGGCAAAGATAGAACACCATACAAGTGGTCATCCTGACAGGAACATTTTAAATCACCACTTCAGTAGCATAATGAGGCAGTTCTTGCTCTATATGTGATGCCTACCAGTCTTCCAACAATTCTTGCGAACATCAGTGTTGTATTGAGGCAATTTTTTCGCTATGTTTTAGATGCTTTAATTTTGAAAAGAGTTCTCGCATTTCGTGGTTATTTGGTATTACAAGAAGTATTAGAGCCAATTTGATCATCATATAAGATGTGTGGTTTTTTATTCCAATTTTAGATTTGGCTTCATTTTGTTCTCTTGTCCTTGGTTTAAGGAGCATTCCATGGCTCGAATAGGGAGAGTTTGTCACAACTCAATCTTCATAGTGCAATGTGCTGATACTTGATATGATTATGTAAGGCCCAAAAGTCCCTATGGATAACACTTTGAGGTGATGGGCACATGGTATGATGGCTTGCTTTTGTAGAAGTTGACCAATTTAGCTCTACTTTCTGGTAGCTTTAGGTATTCAGGTGATTTGAAAGTTTGTGTTGTTTTAAGAGCACATTAAAAATATTGTTGGGTAAGAGTAAAAAATCCTGACCAATACTTCAAACATTAGGTCGTAAAATACATGGTTCATGATTTATGCTTTCTCTGTTTATGTACAAATGACTGGTTTTTTATATAAGTTAATTGGTTATGATAATATGATACTTCAAAAATTTAGCGGTACAAATGATCTTTTGTCTTATACAACAGGCTGCTGGTGTCAAGCGTCTTCTTTTCTGTGGCGTGGGTTGCCAAGTGCAAGGTATGACTGACATCATGTGCTGGAAGGTTCTACTTTCAATTCTTTTCTTTGTTGTGACTTGTACTATTGTAATGCAGGATGGTTTCTTGAACTGCAGCATTAAGATCTGTGGAGCACCATCTGAATTTGGACAAGCTTTATGTACTGGGCACCAACTGTGGTAATTAAGAGCTTTATATGCAGTTGGTTATAATTTTAATGTGTCAAAATTGTTTTACCTTCTGGCCATTAAGTCCAAACCTGTTATCTACTATTCAAGGAACAAATTTACGCATATCTGAACTGTCTATGAAATTATATTTTGTACAGCTTAGTCAATTGCAAATAAAACTTGTAAGCATTCTGTTTGTAAATTACCTAATTGATCAATAAACAGTGTACATTACAAGATTTAAAACTGCATTTCTCCGAGTTGGTTTTGGAGCAGACCTTAACGTTTCCTTTTGATTTAAGATAAAATCCTATCAAATGGGTTTAATCACTTTGATATTTGTCTAAAAGGATGCAATTTAAATACTTTTAGATTTCTGGTACTTGATGGATAATTGCTGACTCGCGGCTAATCTCAATATGCTATTTGCTTAGCACCATATAATCTATATTGTATGTAACCTTCTTATTCAACAGTGGATAATGGAACCCGAGAAGGGCTTGATAAGTTTCTAAAGGCTGCTAGTGATGAACCAGAAACTGTTCTCCATTATGAGTTTATGCAAGACTACAAGGTTTGTGCTGATTAATCATTTGACTTGAACACATTTGTCTTCTTCTAATGGATTTCATATGAGCTCTGATCTTCATGATGTTACATTTCATGAGAAAAAACAAAACACAAACTTAAATAAGAGATTTCTTGTATCTGTAGGATATTAATGTAAGCAATATATGAGCATGCTATGCTGCATAAGACAACTGGATCAGCATGCCTTTTGCTATTGGATGGACATCTTGTTTTTATAATATCTATTTTCCCTTGCTAAGAGAGGGGAAAAGGAGAAAAAAGAGCATTCATCAATCTATTTTCTAAGAACACTGATTTGTTATGCAGGAAAGTATGATAGTCACACACACACACACACAAACATACATTTATAACTAGCCTTATCTCTGAAGGAGAGAAGAGTGACCTCATCTTATTGTGTCCAAAGCTTGATCCTTTGTTCATCCTTTCTTAGGTCCATTTGAAGCACTTGGATGGCCGTATTGAAGAGGTAATACATCCCCTCTGCTTTCTGGTTGGTCCAAGTCTAACAATCCCTGCTGTTTCATGTCTTTCAAATCTTAACTAAAGCAGGTTCCTTATTTCTGTCTGCCAGCAAACGAGTTAGTTGATGTTATTGCACCTTCATGCTATAGGTAATTCACTTGTCTTAAGATACAGTATCATTGAACATTCTTATAGTGACCAGATTAGCAGATTAGAAAATTTCATGTCATTTTTTTTTAATAGAAAACTATCCATGGGGATTGTAATTATATACATAGGTTGATGGAAACGTATGCCCAGTTTTAGATGGCAATTATTGCTTTTATTTATTGTCCATTTTTTCCTCTCTCTCCAATGAGAAAAAAATGATAAGATGAGCTACATTCTCTCTCTAGACACATAGCTTGAAATGTGAAGTATTACTGCATTCGAAAATTGATTTAACTAGACATTGCTGACTTTACCATGTTGAAAGAACTTCACCATCAAACTGATAATTCCTGGTCACTCCTGTCTATCATGTTAAATACATTTAGAGTTGGAGAAGGTTAAGTTTGGTTGAACAGAAAACTTGTTTTTCTGTTTTAGATTATTCTAATTACCTTGTTTTTTTTTTTGGGTTTCCTACAGCTGCTTCGACTACACGAATGCTTTAGCGGTGAGATGAATTATTTTCACCAGCATATCATCTTCTATGGTTTTGTCACATTCTACCTGAACAGTGACCAACATATCTAAAATGCTCAATCAGTCATTCATTTATTTCGGCTTTCAATCTGAGGAACTATATTAACACAAGGATTTACTTGCACAAGCACCGGGAACAGATTCAATTCCTTATGGATAATATGACTCGACTTTACATAATACTTTTTTATATATCAAAGTTCAGGATCTTGTGGTTGGATACATGGGTGTGCCGAAGTATCCTGGGGTCAGCATGACACAGCATCCACAATATATTACAGTAAGGTGAGTCAGATGTAGGAGTATGCTTGAAACTAGTTACATCATTAGTTTGTCATTCTGAGATGTTACTTTGTTTGATGTTGATTGGTAGTGTTTTAATGATAACAACTTTTTTTAATGCCTTCATTTGTAGAAATGAACGAGGAAGAGAAATGATTGGTTTGGTAAAAAACCTATTGGAGATTACCCCAACAATCAATAGTGTAAAACCCTAAGCTCTATCACATTCAGGTTTCTCTAGTTCTTCTGTAAACTGGAAACTCTTGACTTTCAAATATGAATATATTATTGCAGGGTGACCGGAGACCATTTGTTATGGAGACTGTCAATGCTGATGATAATGCAAAGCTGGGTATGTGTGGCATTTCTCCTTATTTTATGAAAGCTTTTTCCATTTTTTCTGGGACCCTAATCATGGGCTTTAAGCTCCTTAAATGCCTTGCATGGGACGTTCACTAGATGGGGATCCTAAAACAATTCATGGTAAAGCGATGTTGGCCATCTGATCTAATGGCCATATCTCACTGTTTTGTGGAAAAACTCTCTAGGATTTAATGAGTGGTAAAAGATTTCACTCTATTCAGGAACTTGTGCTCAAGTGCTCATGCAAGTCTGAATATTCTTATGAGAAATTATCCTTTAATTTATTTACACCAATACCATACCTTACTAGAATTCTTTGTAGTTGAAAGACTTATAAAACTTCATGTTTTATTGTTTTATCTTTTATTTGGCTTAGGATGATATATATTATTTTCTTTCATAATTGAATCTTTCATTTATCAAAGAATAAAAGCAATCTGATGACCTGTTTGAATCCTCGTCATTTTTCCCCAGGAAAGGGTCCTTCTCAACCTGCCCCAAAGTTCATTGGAAATTTTATAGCGTTTTTACTGAACTTGGTAAGGATTTCCCTAACTGATGCATTAGTAATAAAGCAACCTAGAAAATATTTCATTCTGACTTGCCTCTTTTTAACCAGGTTGGTCCAAAGGGTCTGGAATTTGCTCGTTATTCACTAGACTACCATACCATCAGAAACTATTTGTACACAAACCGTACTTGGGGAAAAGATAGGTACAGTAATTGAGTAAAATGAATAATGAACTTTCTGATAATGCATTGCCGTTGCTTTTAATACTTGCAACACATGCAGAGCTGACAGGCACACACCTTCATACGCAAAGAAAATTGTGGAATCATACAACAAGAATGGTCAGATTGATCTGATGCTACAGAACAAATGATGCTGAAGCTGCTTCAATGTATGTGAAAATTTTGAACTTGTATTGTATATGTATTAAGGTTATTTTTAGGCAATGACATGGTATATCTTGCAGCTTAAAATTTCACAAGTGACTGTCAGGTGCTTCCATGTAAGCCATATAACTATTGACTTGCTTGCTAGCTTATCCTTAACCATTTTCCTTGAAAAAAATTAATTCTTTTGATGGTTTACATACCCTAGTCCTTTATGGTTTATGCTGCTAAAATTGGGAACCTCCTGTGCGATCTATTATCAGCTAATTGATACAAGACTGATGTTGCTCTAGCTATCTTTGCGTGCATGTCACCAAAATAAAACATGAAGTTTGAATTATCTGAACACATAACTGCACTAAATGAACACAACTCCTGGTGTTTATTGGCCTTTTCAGTTTTCAATACTAACCAGCTCTGAAAAGACACACAGACTGTAGGCTTGTTAGCTTATCAATGAAAATCCCCTGTTTCGTATATCCAACAATTCCCCACACTCATACCCCTTTAAATAAAAAGAAAAGGAAAAACAAACAAATTTTGTAGCTGGAATTACTAGGCAAAGATTAGCAAAAGACTAGGCAAAGATTAGCAAAAGGAATACATATTCTAAGGTGCAAGTTCTCGCATGCAAGGGTCGGCAAGCTAGGTTCCGCGAGTTGGAACAGTTTACAGAGATAAGCCAGATCCCATTTGTCAACTGTTTTTCTCTCGGTTTAGGGTCATTCTAGGCTATGCGACCTTGCCATATTTTATTTATTTTGCACATGCACTTAGTTGTATGTCTAAATATTAGAGCGTAGGTAATGAGTATATAATTCTGTAAATACATGCATTCCCATTTTTTAATCCATCAGACAATGACTATCCATGCTGGACATGAGAGAAATTTTATGCTACTTTGATTATAGGTTAGTAACTTCCTGTCTCAGCCTCTTTCAAAACCCTTGTACGAAATACATGCATGCACAATTGCACACGCATACAGGACTGTATATCTGCAATTTTTCGTGGGATATAATTGCTGTATAGAACTTGTTGAAAGTAGTACATTGACATATACTATAAGATTCAGAACCAGTAGGAATGGGCTATTGGTGGAACAAGAAGGGATGCAAGGTGGTGGCCACCTCATGTGTTTTCCTTTCCCGGTAACTGTGATGTCCAAGTAAGAGGATACAGGACTGTGAGAACCACCCTAGATATTCTAGTGGAATTGGACACATATACAGTTCAAGTTTTGAATGTTGTAGTCTAGAAGTAGTGCAATTTCCAAACTATCAAATCTTTGTTTCTCTAGCTTAAAATACGTTGACCACAGGTAGCTGCTTTCAAATGGGCCATTGTATTACCTTTGCACATGTGAATCAAAAGCATGGGCACTCATGGGTTGTCTTCACTCTCACTTTTCATTTTATTTTTCACTCTAATATTTTGGTATATAGTTCTTTGTAATGTTTTAGGGAAATTGTTCTAGCAAAACCTGAATTGAAAAGGTGAGGCCAAGTTTTGTTTGCACATGGCTGGCGGCCATGCTGGCTAAACTAGCAACTCAATTGTATGAATATATAAAGCCAACAGGATTCTGGTATTGGTGGTGGTGCAAGATTTGCCGATTTGGCAGTATATGCATAAATTTCTCCATTCAAGTTCGTAAGAAACTTAGGCTTCTAATCATCCCTAAACCACGAGTCCCTAGACTCTCATGTCATTCAATAGATAATTCGCAACTAGCGATGGCAAGCACAGATATTTCTGGTTTAGACCCCAGAAAGAAGAGGGGCGGCGGCGGAAGGTGTTCGACATCTTATATCAGAAGCATTGAACATAGATGAATCTTCCTCCCAAGAGGATATTGAAGCCAGCAGGAAACACATGGCATTGAAGGCAACGTTTCACAGTTTGGATTGGTTGAGATTTGCGAAGTCGTGTTCTTCACCTTTTCGATTAGAACAACACCTCCATCTCCAATGACAGGGTTTATCCTTCGCTATTGTGGGCTCTCTGTCCATGTGCAAAGCAACATGAAAACTCTCTCTCTCATACAGATCTGTTCCCTGAAGAGATTTTGTGAGGCTGTTTGTTAATGGACCTGGGCCCACATTATTGATCTTCCCTAGGTGGACCAAGAGATGAGATATGGCCCATCTGTTGATTATGACCATTTGACTTGGATAATTTATTATTAATTAAAAAAGTGTGATACAAAATTCCTTTGAACCAGGAAAAAAATTATTACACCAATAAGCCTCATCTTCCTTTGTACAAAAAAAAAAAAACCCCAATTATTTGCAAATCTTGGGTTTTCTTGAGGAGAGGGCTACGGTTCTTGTGCTCTACATTATTTTCTACACAAACTGATCTCATTTCTTTTTCTTTTTTATCTCTGTCCCTGAACAAAAGAAATGAAGAGACAAAAAAAAAAAAAAGCGGCTTCAGAAATGCGAAATGCATCTCCTATGACGAGCTGCCACAGTTTTCTTTTTTTGCTTGGTTTCTTCTTTCCAGATTTTGGCAATGTCAAGTGCTACGCTCATAGCATCTAGAGACGCCCCAGATAGACCCCTCCTTGTGAACCCAACTGCATAAAGCCCAGCATTGCCTTTCCATCCATTAGGGAATGGATTTTTAGGAATCCCATCTTCAGCAAAGAATTCATTCTCCTGAGAACCACAAACATTCCAAATATTTAGATTAGCTCAGTTGTATAAATCGTAGTTTGTGGAATTTGTGCAGAGATGATGTCTGAAACTTAGTTTTCCCAAAGAGGAAATGGTCACCACAAACAAATGGTCACTGAAAAAGAATCCAACGACCCGATAGATACCAAGAAAAAAAAAATCAGATGCAGCAGCAACCTGACATGCCCTGATTCATTTTGAAATTTCCAAGTCATTAATGTCTCCTGTGTATGCCTGCCGGGTAAAAACTACCAGGCAACACTAACTCACAAATGCATGGGTGGTGAGAGGAATGAGAGTGGAAAAAACCCTTCTCAGCATTGACTATTATTTCTGATCCATGAATAGGACAAAACATAAACCATTGAAAAAACTAGCAACCGGACCACAGTTCCAAAATCTCTGAAACAAAGCTGTCTCAATCAAAAACAGAGGCATAGATTCTAAAGCAATACCCACTTCCATGACTGTAATAAAAATCCTAAAAATAGAAAAACCAATGGCAAACCAATTTCTCACCTTTAGCCATGAAGGTACATTGCTGCGATACCCAGTTGCCAGAATTACAGAATCGATCTCAAGAATTTCACTGTTGACAAGCTCCACTTTGCCACTAGAGAATCTCTTGATTCCAGGGACAACCTTGATCTTACCAGATCTTATTTTTTCTAGTGCACCAATGTCCAATACTGGGGTTTTTCCATGAGTATTCTTGAGCTGTAAAGGTCCTAAACATGGCCTTTTCAGACCATATTTTTCAACATTTCCGAGGATTAGCCTGGAAAGAAGTAATAATACCTTGTCGACCATCCAAAGTGGCAGCCATTTCATCATTGTTACTGCCAACTCAAATGTTGATCTCCCAAGAACTTCCCTAGGCAAGACATGAACCTGTAGATCATTACAGTAATTAATCGAGAGCAAATTATTGTTTGAACTTGTATAAGCTGAAGGCCTATTAATGATGAGGATAGCAAATTCTGCAAGACATGCTTACTCACCGAGCTGCGAACAACCATTGATGGGCATGCGTTATGGTTGGATAGATCAAGAGAGACCTCCATGCCTGAATTGCCACAGCCAACAACAAGCACACGCTTTCCATGATAACTTTCACCGGATTTGTAGTCGCAAGCATGCATAACATGGCCACCAAAGTCCTGCAAGCCTTCAAACTCTGGCAGAACTTTCTCTGCATTCTCTCCAGTGGCCACCACAAGCCATTTGCAAATGTATTCGACTTCAATAGGAATATCTGAACTGCTTGTTGAAATGGTTTTAACTCGCCACAAACCAAAGGTCTCATCATACTTCGCAGACTGCACAATCTCATTGAAATGTGGATTTATATCGAAATGCTTAGCATAAGATGCAAGATAGCTAATAAACTGATACTTGGTGGGATATTCTGGGAACTCCTCTGGAAATGGGAAGTCCGGTAGTTGACAGAATTGCTTAGGGAGGTGAAGCTTGAGGCGATCATAGGTGCGGTTTTGCCAAAGAGAGGCAATGCAGTTTGCTCTTTCGAGTATAACGAATGGCACCCCTTGTCTCTTAAGGCCAGCACCAACAGCTAGACCTGAAGGGCCAGCCCCAACGATGACAGGTCCGTTCACCCATACACATCGGTGAGCAAAGAAGTCATGATTAGGACCAGAAGTTTGAAACATGTCTGGTATTTTAAGACAAGTGTTATACATTAAGAAGAGTTTGTGTGTTGGCTCCTTAAAATGGGAAAAAGGGATTAAGAGAAAAGGACAAGTCTTTGAACAAACGTAGTTAATTTCCAAAGTGTTAAATAGAAGATTAGAGAGAGGAGAAGAGAATGACGGGGATGCTGTCTTCCAAATGAAGAAACTAGCAAGTCTGAAGTTTGTGCGGATAGATGGATAGGACGAAGAGTCGAGAGGAGAATAGAATGTAATTTGTTTGAAGTGAAGGGTGTTGGGGAGAAGGAGGTGGCGGAAGTGGTTAAATAGGGGAGGGTCATGGCCATGAGAGTGGAGGCATGTGATTTGGGATTGGAAAATGGCGCTACAGCGGCCATCCCAAATGATAAGCTTCAGGGGGCTTCTTTTGTTTTTTACTTTGTTTTTCTATATTTTAAATTACACTGAATGAGTGCTATCACAAAGCGTAGCAGAGTCTCTCCTCTCTTCAAAATATCTTCAATTCGAACCTTCCCCTTATAACCAGACAAAATAAAAACACATTTTATAATGCTGCTTGAATGGAGCACAACAAATGGTAAGATTTCATTCGTGTTTAAGAAAGAATTATGATTGGGATCATTTAAAAAATAAATTATTTAGAAATATATTAAGATAATATTTTTTTATTTCCTTAAATTTTATTTTTGATTTTAACACATTAATTCTTTTTTTAAAACACTATTTTTACCCCAAAAACAAACATTCACTAGTGATCGAGAGTCTCACTATAAGCCAAAGTTGAAAGTTCGAAGATACATATCCGACAAAAGTGTAATTCCACAACACACACCTACCTACCTCGAAGATTGACTATTTCTTTCCCAATTTTCTACGTACGAGAGTCTAATAAAAGCCATACATGGATACGCTACGGTAGATTGGCTGTGCAACATAGCATTTGAGAGGATCACCAGAGCTCACAAGAAAACGCCTGCAAGTTGCTGCCTTTTCATTTTCAAAGCATTTTTTCGTGGTAATTAGAGTAAATACTAGTCATGCCACCATTCCGGGTTAAAAGTTTTTCTTTTTTATATAAAGAAAAAGAAATTGTGGGTATATATAAGCTTTTTCAACATGTTTTGGTAATTTCAAAAATTTAAGTTCAAATAATTTTTTTTATAAATATATATATAATCAAATAAATAGGAACTATATATGCTAATAAATAAATAAATAATTATTAATGATATCTAAAAAATTTACATGTTACATCTATAAGAATAGTACACACCTACACAGTGAAAAACTCATATCTGCTAGATTTATACTTAATTAGTAAAATTTTAATGGTTTAAATTTAAAAGAAAAAAAATGAGAAAATGGATTATTACACTAAAATTTTTCATGTCCTGTGTTTTTAACTTTGTTGACTCTGTTTAACAGAACAGTGGACGTGGTTTTACATTCTTGGCCTCTGATCTCCATTTACCTATTACCAGGGAGCTGATAATCACCATCGATAAGCTACCATCGTCTAAACCTTTTTTGCCCTAAAAATTATATGAAATCACAAAAATACCACTATAAATATCTGGCCCCGTTTACTCGCAAAGGCAACTTCTTTTTGAAAAATAGTTTTCACTAATGGTAAATCTTGAAAAATAAATTATTTTTTAATATTTAATAATATTATTAAAAATAATTAAAAAATTAAATTTCATGATACATTTTAAAAAAAAATTAAAATTAAAAAATTCTAACTTTATAAATAATTTTAAATAAAATAAATAATAATCAAAGAAATGAAAACAAAATCTAATAAATAAAGAAATTCAATTAAGATAAGGATAATAGAAAAAAAGAATAATAAAAATAATAAAAATTAAAATTAATATAAAAATTAAATCAATTCAAATTATAATGAATATAATTAAAATAAATTCAAAATAAAATATATAATAATTAAAAAATTAAGAACCAAATCAAATTTGATATAATTAAAAAATAATAAGGTATTTTTTGTATTTCTCTTTAAAATCAAAAAAATATTTTTCAAGAAATTAAGTCTATTTTTTTACTGTATTTTTATTAATTTTTTAATGTTAAATAAAAATATAAAAAAATTATTTTTAATAAAACAAATAAACCGTTAGTTTAATATATCTTGGTGAACGGTGTTTTCTGTGAGAAAATGTGCGCGTGCAGTGTCATTTCTAATGCTCATCCTCATTTTATATAATATAATATAATATAATATATTTGTATCGTACGATGCGCGGGGCTGCCCAGCTCCCCTCATGGATTCGTTGTTCCAAAACAAGGTCTCAATCAGCAGAGTACATTTCAGAAATCTACCTTTAGATTCCAATATCTACCCGCTGCCATCTCGCCAGAATTCAAAGGAGAAAGCGACGTTCGAAAGCAGGACAGTCGTATTTAATGCGTGGAAATTGACTTGAACGGGCTAATTTCTTCTTCTTTTTTCTTTTTTTTTTTCCTGGGAAAATGGCTTGTGCAGAGACTATACATGCGTTCTTACATAATAGCCCTCGCAGCAACCTAACTCGAGTCCCGACAGAGATTGATCGTTGAGACCGTGGACTAATGTGCTTGTTTTGCTCTTAATAATTCATGGGGTCCATGCCCATGTGTCTTGGCTTGCCCAAGTAAAGGTTTCTAATTACGCCACCGTGTAAGAGTTTTACGGCTAATTGTGTTTGGAAATGAGGTAGGGTTTGGTGACTTTGAGTTTTATTTGTAGTATAATTTGTTTAAGCACAATTTAAATCCCGCTAAAAGCTATAAGTAGATGTTTTTTTTAATGGTTTTATTTTTTGGATCCCATAAAGGAAAACTCAAACGCGCCTTGCCTTCTCGCAAAGCCCAAAACATACATATACCTACTAGTATTATATTCAAATAGTATGGTATTAATACTTCTTAATTTAAAATTAGTAAACAACGAGAGGATGGTTCAACAATTTTTATTTATTTATTAATGTAAGATATACAGATCAGTTCATCTCGATTAATTTTATAAATTTTTAAATTAATAATTATATAAATTTTCAATAATTATCGCATCAACAACTATAAAACTTAAACTTGAAAATACATAAAAACAAACTTTTTAATTTTAAATTTTTATTATTAGGCTATCTCCTGGACGATTTCAACATATTTTTGATATTACAACAATTAAACAGCAATTGATGTGAGAGGAGAAAACTAATTTAATTTAATATTACAAATCTAATTTTAATCTTAACTCTTTTAAAAGATAATATATCTGATTAACGTTTCAAATAAAAGCATCCTAAACTAGTTTAGTTTACATATAGATAGAACTTTAATTTTATTATTTATAAAAGCCGGGCAAGAAAAAAGTTATTTAGCTACCCTCAAATATCCAAGCCGTCACATAATTCCAATAATAAAAAAAAAATCTTGGCTAGGGCGAGGTCACGTTCCCTTCCAATGTGTTTTCACAGAGCGTGAAGAAACCAGAAGTTGGTTTCCATGAACCTACCTAGTACTCGGTCTCCGTGGTGGTATTTAAGAATGTAATAATAATTTTTTATTTGAAAAATTATTTTTAATATTAATTTATTAAAATTGATCTAAAAATATTAATTTAAAATAAAAAATAAAAAAATAAAAATTTTTGAAATGTAAGAATAAATATCTAGTTAGAGTATAAGTTATTTAATATTTGTTTTAATTACAGAGCCTGGGTCGTGTTAAATCTGAAAATTTGTTATATATTGAGGTGAAGTCAACCAGGCATGTCTCATGTGGAGAAGCCAACCAGTACAAAATTAATGAATTTTGGCTGCATTATGAGCACATGATCGAGCACTGGCAGCGTTCTCCAAGCAAGGACCCTTATAACTTCACCAACCATGCATTCAATCATCAGAAACCCTAATGATAAGTTTGGTAGATTTTGTAATAATGCAATCAAGGCCGAATTAATTGCGGATTAATTTTTATCATCACATTTTTTTTTTTAAATCACAATATTAATCTGTCCTCTGGCACTGATGTGTGTATATATATCGTTATGGATATATCTTACCAACACTTAAATCAACCATTAATTAAATGTAATAAAATTAAATTCTCTAATTAGGAATATGTGTGGTTAATATAATCTCATCATAATCATGCTCATCTAACTACAAAATGCAACCATCGATCTTCTATTAAAAAAATCTCCAGTTCTAGCCTCTCTTTTTGTATATATATATATAAACAATTAATTAAATGCATGTTTGGAAGAAATTTAATAAATACAGGTGTTGATTGTTGCAAGACCTTCCTTTTATCAATGGAAAAACATAATTATATTACGAGAATTCTTCAATTTAATCGATGACTAAAAGATTTTATTAATTAATTCAAAATATTCTCTGATAAATCCTTGCAATACCTAATGTGTTTTTAATTCTTAATTACATCTCCAATGGATCTTTTTTTATTATTATAGGCCGTTATTCCTGTTTTCAAAATTTATAAATAACAAAAAAAGACTAAAACAAAAGGCAAATTTAATGTGCATATAGACTGAATTTACTATTCACCACTAGAGTTTAATCAAAAAAATCAATGGCCTTCCCAGTAGCTTTAGTGTTAAGAGTAATTTAATTTTTTCCAGTAATTCATTAGTTATTATGCAATTAACTAGGGACACCTCAGTTTTTTTGCTTCTTTTTTTTTATCACATACTAAAGTGCCCTTAAAAGAAATAAACTACCATCCAATATATATATATATTGAGATGGTTTATAAAATTAAATTTTTTTCTTGCTTCATCCTAGTTTGATTTTTTAGACTAAAGGGGTTTTTTTTTATTCAAGTTACTACAATCATTTTTATTATTATTTGATTCATTTGTTGTAGTTATTTATTTTTTTTATAATGAAAATAAAATCATCTTATTTAACCTCATCAGGTTGATAACCCGTAAATTTTTATTTCTTTTTTAAAACGCTCTAGCAATACCAAACTTTATTTTTTCATGAGACAAAAAAAATATATGATCCTGCCTCATGGTGTGTGGGCTCGAGTTGCAAATCTTCCTTCCTTCTTAAGTTTATTTTTTAAAACCAGATGTATCTCCTCCTGGTACCTTAACAATGCAAGACAATTCAACAATTTATTTTGTATGTTTAGTCATTACATGAAATTAATTTTTTAATCCTAATAATTCCTGTATATCTTATTTTTTTCAAGATATCACATGGGTGTAAAAATTAATTGAAATTGTCATATACCATCTAAATCAATTAAAATATTACAATTAAACCGGACTTGACTCATAAGTTTAATTCTTATAATAATCTATCCTCCTTCCGATACGTCATTTAAAAATGAAATATATAATATATATAATTATACACGTAAGGATTTATTTACAATAATCTTTAAAATATAAAGATAAAATAAGCTACTTGTTCGAGTAAGTTACATTTTCGATACATTATGTTTCGGTTTTTCGGAATTGTCTCGTTAATGTAACCTATTGAGCCATTTGTGTGATACTAATTGTTAATTAGCTTAGTGGGTAGATAAAATGCAAGCTTCTTCAAGTACCAAGAAAGTTTAATGGTTGGGTTTGAAACATGCGATGATGCGGCTACGCTTTTCCAAGATTTGACATGGTAGTTATAATTAACAGCGGGTGGGAAATTAAAGACAGATATCCAAGATATATAATATAATAATAATAATAATAATAATACAAGATTATACTGTTACCTAATAAAGAGCTTTTTTATATAATAATATATATTTTTAAGAAAAGTATTGATCTTAATTAATTCCTATATTTAATTATGGGGGTTAGATAACACTCTATTTAATAGTATAGCAAGATTTGCGCATTAGAGTTGTCTAATTTTTGTAGTGATTTATCTCGAAGGAATTGCTTAGTAGTCAATGATTAATTTGCACATAATTAATATGTCTAGTTTATTTACACATCATTATATTTAATATACAAAAATAACATGAGTGTAACAAAAACACGGATATATGTGTGTGTGTGTGGGTTTTTCCAAAGAAAAATAAAAGACAGGAAATTAATTAAGTGGAGATCAGAAAGTAAATATACTAGGAATTAACGGTTCGATAGACCAAGATATCGCGTGTTCTACACAATGAATCGAAATAATTTGTTGTTGACTTCCAAAATTGGCAAAAGCAAGAGGGGATTAACTCTTGGAAAGCGAAACTTGACAACTATTCTCTTGTCCTGATTTTAGAGAAGAGAGATTTGAGTTTGGACGACGTACCTTTCTAGTATTTAATTAAGAGAACATCCATCTGTATAAATATCGACCAACTTCAATGTCCAAGAAGCCAAGCCGACGTCGACGAGGAGGATTAGCACAATGTGCCCACGTGAATTAGTTGATTTTGTAGGGGTAAGAGGAGCTTGATTATTTCACTCGGAGGACTCAATTCCTCCATTGGAATCTGGAACCACACACCCTTGCTTTGCATACTTTGTTCTTGCACGCAAACACGTGGCCCTTGGACCACCCGAACCACGTTTCTTAGTTGTGCGTATCATGGCATACAGCTAAAGAATTTCTCTGAACTTCTCGAGTGTTTATGAAGAATATGACATTGAATCATAAACCAATAATGTAACATCGCTTATAGTACTTTGGCAAGTGGCCGGATACAGGGAGTTTTCATGGGAAAAAGAGGCGGCTGCATGTGCATGGAACTTTGATTTCATCTATAATCTTCACTGTTTTCATGCAAAGTTAGGGTTAGCGTTTGGGGATTCTTGGGTTCATATCTCTATAAGCTTCGAAATGAACAGAAATCATCATTCCAAAACTGTTATGCCATCTCCTAGAGGATTTAGAATGAAAAGAAAAGGGACCAAATTATCAGTGATATTCAATGTGTGATTCAATTAATGAAAGAGGTTAAATCAAAATTTGAAGGAGGTCTTGGTGCATTGTATGTATTTACCGTGAGTTAGTTAATTATCACAATAAAGAAAGCAGTCGTGATCAAACAATTACGTACAGTGTGGAATTTCTATGAAGATATTTCAAGATTAAGCCTCAGGGGGGGAAATTAAAGAAGAAGCATTTATCCTTTGTCGAGTGTGATAGAGAAGAGTGGATATTGTGATGATCACGCACTCCCAGTTTCCGAGTTCCCATAACTTCCAATGCCTCGGAAGCTTTGCTTTAGCCAGCTTGGGATAATGGCCTACCTTGCGACTATGATATTGTTGCTAATTACTATGCGATCAACATGGGGTCGCAAATCTTTTCTTTCTGATGATGACCACTTTCATTTTCTTGATAGAGCATCAAGAAGTGTGTGCTCAAGCTAGGTGGGCTAGCTATATTAATTCATGATGTGCTGCATGAGCTCGTTGATAGCAACATCAGAACAAGAAGAGCTACCGATCATACACGACTCATCGCGATAATAATAAGAAAGATGAGCTGAGGATACTGCAACAAGACCCATCCTTGAGTACCTATCCATTTCCATTAAATATGCGCTGGAGGGTCCTTTAATAGGGATTATGACTGATCATCGATCATAAGTTAGACATGTATGAACTCTTGGGATATCTGTTCTTCTTCATCCTTGGATATCTAAAAAAAGACAAGGCACAAGTAAGCATACGCACACATGCAGATTTATATCACTAACATCATCACTTGATTATCGTTATTATTTTAACAAGATGTTGAAGTTGTAAGTAAGGATATTCTTCATGTTACAATCTAATAGCAATTTTTTTTTCATGAATACATTAGATCAGATATAAATGATCTGCCTAAAATTGCCTAATATGAGAAAGATTCAATCTAATTATACGAAAGTTGAATCTAGAATACATATGCTGAACATCAAAACTAAAATCATACCTTATCAAACTGATAGTGCGTCAATAGCAATATCATACTTCAATTTATTTGTTTTAATTACTTAATATTGTATTCATTAATTTTAATTTTTTGGTTAAAGTGGTGTACATCATCATGTGTAAGCCCTCATGCATCAGGCTTAAAGTGAGTGACATTAAAATATTAATAAGTATTTATTACTATCATAAAATTAACAAATACCAATAGAATATTTTTATTAATAAATTACAATGAATTTTATCCATAGAAATATCCCCTCGCTCGCTATATTTATTGGTACATACTGATAAAAATATTCTCTTAATATATGTCAAGGGAATTATAATGAAAAAAAAAGTAATTAAAACAAAGCTAAAAAATACGATGACATGTCATTTATACCGTCAATAAAATTCATTTGTAAACTTGTTAGTAAAGTGTTCACTTCTCCCTAACACTATTCATTATGTCAACTACAAAAGATATCATCAACGGATTAATTCTGTTAGTATTTTTCAAAAAGATCTGGAACTGTTCACTTCTCAATTGCACTGTTAATTATTATTCTTTATAGATAAAATAATCAGCAGATTGAAAAGTCATCGATAATATTTAGAGGATTAAATTAAATATTACAGATAGAATCACAGATAAATTAAAAAGTCGTCAATGTTATTTAAGGACTTTCTAAATTTTTTTGATTAAATTAAAATTTTAAATTAAACATTATAAATGAATTCACCAACAAAATAGTTAAAAATATTATATTTAATTATTTATAGGTAAAATAATTGGTAAAATACCCAAATAAAACAATTTAGGATCTCTCATTTAATAATAGACACGCCTCTTTTTTTTTTTTTATTTCTTCTTATGTAAAAAACAGCAATGTCCCTTTTTTTTCTTTCTCTTCTCTTCCACACGTATGTATGTCTTCTTCTCTTATTTTATTTTCTCTTCTTAATTTTTTTTAATTAACATACTTTATGAATTTTTTTTATTTTCTCGACTTCACTCTCAATTATATTAGGGTAAGATTTTTTTCTTATTTTTTTGTGTTTTTATTTTGCATTATATTTGTTTTTTATTTTGTTTAAATTTTTTCTATTGTTAATAATTGTATGGATATTGTTTAAGGATTTTTTTTTTCATATGAGATCAATTTTTTTTAGATTTTAGTAGGATTTTGTTTTTCAATTTTTTTGTTTAATTTCAATTAAATTATTTTATTTATTGCTATATTAAAGGTTATGAAATAGGTTTTCTAGGTTAGGTAAATTGTTTTTAGTTGATTTATTTATTTGTTGTTGTTTATTTTTTTTTGTTTTTTTTTTGTTGTAAATTTATTTGAATTAATTTTCTTCTCTTTTTTTTTCTAAGCAACTTAGTTAATTCTCGAGTATTATGAAGTGTTCATTTATATGAATTTAATTATTTTCTAGTTCTGTTAAATATATTTTTTTTAAATAATTATCAATGATCTTACCGACATATTAAGTTTGTCAGCATATTTCAGAAAGTTAAAAAAAAAATATGCAATGACATTATACCACTACAATCACCAAAGAAATTACATATGATATTTCTATAGGTTATATTACAAACTTCTCAATGGAAATACTAATAGAATAAAATGAGTAAAAAAAAAATTTTAAGTGTTTTTTCATCGATAAATCTATCAATAATTTTGTTGTTGAGATATTCTTAAATAGACCAAAAATTATAGATAAAAGTTTTACTATTGAAGCATTTTTAATTGGATGCCATCAGTAAACTCAATACTAATAAAATAATAATATAAATATTGATAAAAAAATTCTATCGTAGATCTAAGAATTTTGATAGCCATTATAGCGAATGATATAGTATTGACTTTGACACTAACTTTGGTTCCGCAGTTATCATTTATTTACACTTTTTCGTTTTGCCAAGACAGCATAAACGTTTCATCTTTAACGATTTTCTTACCCAGTGATGCACCAATATTGACTATGACACTAACTTTGGTTCCGCAATTATCATTTATTTACACTTTTTTGTTTTACCAAAACACCATAAACGTTTCATCTTTAACAGTTTTCTTACCCACTGAATACTTTGCCATTGATTCCCACTCCTTTACCTCTAAATTTAGCTTAAACCGGTATCGTTTAGCTTAAACAATGATTAGGAAAGGGACCGGCCGTAAGATTATAGCTTTAGAGGATCTATCATATTCCTGTGTATCCTTGTAAATTATGTGAAAGCTCTAGTAAGTGCTGCTTTTATATTCTGATAAAATGTCTTGGAGGGTAGCTAATATACGATCCACACTAATATAGTCAAGGCTCACATGGATTCGTGAGAAGTTAGCTGCGAAGTTCAAAAGTGGAATAATAAATTCATGCAAGAATTTTCTTCCTCGGTATAGTCAATAAGCCAAGGCATGCATCATTAGCGGAAAACACATTGTTTGATCTTATAATTAGCCCCCATGTTACAAACCATATAGGTGTATAATCATGTACATCTCCTATTTGACTTTGTGATCACTGATTTGAATCACAAGAATTAATCACTGTTTTTATATATATATATATATATATATAATGGAACACATGAGAAGATCATTGCTTTAGTTTCAAATAATGGTTTTTCTGTCTTTTTCTCTAGTAAATCTAATTGACGAGAATATATAGTTAATAAAGCAATGATCTTCTTATGAAAGCCCAATAAAATTTATCAGAAAATATATTGTCTAATTGACAAGAATATGGTTAATAAATTTATCAGAAAAAATCTCAGTCCTTAGGGAACAAACCAGAAGTTATAATCAAGAAGAATAGAATCGTAAACAAGTACAAAAGCCCGAGAAAATTAATTAATATAGGGATTATTGGCAAATCACTATAGGGCATAGGGGCGGGCTCCTTCTCCCGGAATATCACTCCCTAATTAATATTAAAGCACGGTCTCCAATGATAGGATTAGATTGATGGTGAGGTCGGTCGTGAAGTTTGAATTAATGAATGAAGCCTAATTTCGGTCAAGTGTTCCAAATGCCATGATGGGGTTTGCTCTTACTCAACCATGTATCTTTCTTGTGGCTCCATCATCTTTATTTTATTGTCAATATTATTGTTTATATATATATAATATTGTCAATATTCTTGTTATGTAAAGGATTTGGTACTCCGAGGTCATGTGGGTCACTAGGAAACAAAGGGAAATTAATTAAATGGATTTGAAGAAATTTTCAGGCTTATTATATTAATTGGTAAGTACATTTCGCTTTCACATTAATCATAAAAACCATTTTTTATGAGTTCATTAGTATGGATGTGGATTGTTTAATGAAAGACTTAGGAAGGATGGATGATAGTTCAAATCCTTTCTTGCATTTCGATCATTCTTACCAAATAAGGAGAACATCTCATCTTCCAGTCCTCATCCCTCCTCTCCTTTCCCTCCTACCTACCCCAGGGATGATGGAGGATGGCCCGCTTGAATTGCTCTCAGTTGGATTATTGCTATCATCATATCATCAAGGGTGGGTTTATGAATAAATCCAATGTGAAACCCCGTTAATTAATTCAAGAATGGCTGTGCTCATTTTGATGTACCCATCATTATCCTCATGCTACCTAATTAGTTGCTTCTAGATTTTTGACTTGACATATGTTACGGTCGGATTAATTATTTTTTTTTTAACAATGTTAACTTTATGAATTCAAAAACAATTTGAATAACCAATAAAAACATAGTTTAATTTAAAATAAATATTTAAAATAAGTTATAAAAGTTAATTTATATTAAATGATAAAATTAAAAATAATTTAATTAAAAAATAACTCGAGTCAACCCGAGACAATCTAAAACAGAGATAATTCAATAAAAAACATATGTATTTTTTTTTAACAATGTTAACTTCATGAATTCAAAAACAATTTGAATAACCAATAAAAATATAGTTTAATTTAAAATAAGTTATAAAAGTTAATTTATATTAGATGATAAAATTAAAAATAATTTAATTAAAAAATAACTCGAGTCAACCCGAAACAACCTAAAACTGAGATAATTCAATAAAAAACATATCGAAACAAATCATGAAATTTAATTTTCAATTAAGATAATGTTAAAAGATAAAATTGAAAAATAATTAACTAAAAAAAAACATAATAAGACGATTCGAGTCAACCTGAGTTAAACTCATCAAATTTATAATAAGAATAAAAATCTTAAAAGCTTTATTTTATAAAAAATTTTCAAAATTATTTTTAGAATTTTACCAAATATTTTTTTTTATTATTATAGCTATAAAATTTAAAGTGTCTAGTCACGACAAAGTCTAATCATGAATTAGAAAATCTAACTAATTTTTTTAATAAAAAAATTAAAACAACTTGTTTTAACAAAACAAAAATATTTAAAAAAAAACCAACAAGACGAGAATTGGATTTTACTCCACGCTGCAAGTTGATCTAGATTTTGGACGTAGCAGGTGAAGTCACTGATATTTTTCTTCAACCATGACTTGCTATTAGTTGGATTGGTTAAAGATTTTATAACTAGGTTTTTTATTGATTTTTTTACGGAAAAGGCCAAGAGTTTATAATAATAAAAAAAAAAAAAAGAAGCCAAAAGCTCTTTTTTGCTGAGCAGGATTCAATCTTAAAAAAAAACCAACAAGACGAGAATTGGATTTTACTCCACGCTGCAAGTTGATCTAGATTTTGGACGTAGGTGAAGTCACTGATATTTTTCTTCAACCATGACTTGTTATTAGTTGGATTGGTTAAAGATTTTATTACTAGGTTTTTTATTGATTTTTTTACGGAAAAGGCCAAGAGTTTATAATAATAAAAAAAGAAGAAGCCAAAAGCTCTTTTTGGCTGAGCAGGATTCAATCATATATCTTTAGGAAAAACACGCAGAAACTTGCTAAAGATGATCATGTGAAGGTTAGTATGTGAAGATGCGGCCACGTTCTTTTGATTGGTTCTTGAATTTAAAATTCATAAACGACCTCCTCCTGCTATTATTCAAATACTCTTTCAAAGCATTATATACGAGATTCGCTTGAGCCGAAATATGCAATTAATTAGGATATGATCATAAATTATTGTGGCTGTTAGCTTAATTTAGGGTAGGATTAGAATTGTGATTGTGGTTATTTTTTAAAATATTTTTATGTTAAAATATATTAAAATGATATTTTTTATTTTTAAAAAAATATTTTTAATTTCAGTGGCTCGATTTAAAATATTTTAAAAAATTAAATTTATGAGAACATGGTAACGTTCTCTAAAAATTTTAGTTTTGGAAAGGGAAGAGCAATCCCGTGATGAATCTTCTAAAGAAAAAAAAATATAAGAAGAACTAGAGAGGTCGTTGGAACTATTTTTAATCGAATTGGAGATTTAGCGAGGTTGATAAGTGATTTTTTCTCCATATTATCATCCAAAATTTAATTATTAAGGGAGATTGTAATAAAAAAAATATTTTTTGAACTAGTTAGAGTTTTTTGCTTCTTCTAAGCTAGGAATTGGCCGGGGAGGGATTCAGGATCATGAGAATTGTAAAATTTGATCGGAAAAAAAAAATCCCTTTTCCGTAGATCCAAAACTCAATAAAAAAAAGTATCGTTTACTCCTTAATGATTTTATCAAAAACAAATTATCCTCCTAATTGCTCGATCTCTAAATTAAAAAAAAAAATAATTTTATTTCATTATATTTTAAATTGTATATATCATTTTAACTAAAAATATGATTGTTTTTGTATTTTAAAAATATTTAAAAAATAAATGTTTTCTTTAATTTTTTATTTTAAATTAATCTTTTTATATTTTAAGATTATTTTGATGTGCTAATAAAAAAAAAAATTAATATATATATATAAAAAAAAAATTAAAAACAACCATAACCATAATATCAAATAAGCACTAAAAATATATTTGAAAATGCAGTTGGTCTCATGTTTTTAAAAATTTTGATTTATTTTTATTTTTTTATCGTATTAATATGCTAATATTAAAAAGTAAAAATATTATTTATATATATTTTTAAATAAAAAATATTTTAAATAACAACAGTACTAAAATACAAAAACAAAATAGAATAACCAAACGTATGTCCTTTAGTTTTGCTATCGACATAGGTGTGATACAAGTTATTTCACACCTGTAGGCATGTGAGGTAAGCTATTTCTGCCTAAGCAGGGGTCATCTCCTCTTTATATGCATTTTAAGAAAGGTTCCCGGATTTTCTTACATGGTAGAATTAACCCATTGTATTTCCCAGAGCAAGCCAACGTTAAATTAAAAAAAAAAAATGCGGTTTCCATAAGCAACCTCACCTAAATGAATGAACATAAATCCATTTAGTCAAATATACCCAAAAAAAGGTTTATAATGTGGAATGATCCGAGAAAAATGATGATAAATGGTTGAATAATTCGATGCATTCATTTATTAATGACAAATAGATAGAAATATGTTTAAGTATATCAACATGCAACTAACTCCATAACTGTATTAACTGAGAGTATCGGACAAATAATCTCCAGTCAAACCTTCTACCAAATGAGAGAATCAGAAACGGAAACATGGCAGCACCATGTGAGCACATGAATGCTGGAAGAATCTGGCCAGGAAGAACCGGTCAAGCAAGGCCTTTAATGGGATTGTTTTCGGAGTTCAGTAGCGGCATGTGCTGCCTGGGTAAATTAATCATTCGGTAAGCCTTCGTCACTGTTTAATTTTTATCCTGTCACAGAAATTGTCCTTCAAATGGTGGCCTCAGATGAAACCTCGACATAAATTTCAATAATTAAAGTTTAGTTTCCTATCGAACTGGGAATATTTTATTTGAGTCGATTATCGTGACATTCGATTGAGACGAGAGCTGAGGACATGCATCGAAGTTAAACCAGCGAAACGACTCGGCAATTGCAGATAACAGAACTCTTTGCTTCTTTTGTTCTTTTCCTTCCTTTTCCCAGAGATATGCACTGTAGAGGTGGAAAATGTTTTTCGATCCATATCACTTCAACTTGTCTCTGTTGATTACAGTCTAGTTCTAAAACATCTGACTCTGAATTTAACAGATTCTGCCATCAACACCTCGTGCAAATATTGAAGACAGAAGGCATTGTCCTTCGGCAACAACCGCTGCTCGTTCAGTAAGAGGAAGTTGATAATTTTGGTATGTCAGGATAATAATGGACGGAACATGATAATTGTTTTGTGAAGTTGTTTGGTGCATCTTTAAACAGTATAAAAATCAATTTTATCTTGTTTAATGTTGTTCTAGTGAAGAAATTTTTGTTCCATTAAAAGAGAATGAGTAATGATCATTCGAATCATTTGTTAGTATTTTCATGCAGGAAATCACCTACACAAAAACAAGATACAGTAACACACAAAAAATTAACATATTTAGATCAATAGCTGGGCAACTTAAACTAAAAAATCTAATGATCAATGATCAATCCAATCCAGCTTACATAAGGAGATACGAGTATTGTAGTTGTCATCCCAGTATAAAGTACAAACTCTGTATAACTGTTGAACACTCAGGACCTGAAACCAGGAAGAAATGATGTGCGCGAGAGAGTTTGAATGATGCAGAGCATGGCAATCTTGATATATTAACCAGAAAAACTATAACTTGGCAATTGCTCACATGGTAATGCAAGATGTATAGACATTTTACCAACATTCACTAAAATCACACATGGTGATCCCTAAATTGATCTATCACATTTTATCATGAACCACACAACACCTGTCACCGGCTGCCACAGCAGTTAGTAAGAGTGTAGTAATGCTATCATTATTCTTTGATTCAATTCTGACAAATTGCCAAACAATGTGCCTGTTTCCACCAAGTTCTTTTAATTGAATTTTGCTGTAATAACTAGCTCTCGAACAGCTATGATATTTTGTCAATTCAAGATGCGTCTCTGCGCACGCGCGCTCTTTGTGAGAGAGAGGAGGGAGGGAGAGGCATACCCGGCAAAGGTCATCTGTAATTTCATCACATGAAATTCTCGATTTCTAGTGTATAACCTGGAAGGAAACGGTATGCTGAAGGAGGATAGTTAAAAAAACAATTGAAAGAATCATTTCTATTTGAGCAAAGCAGAAAAGCAGCTAATGCAGAATTTCAAATGCCCAACTAAACTTTACAAAGGGGATGATGGTTTATAAAAATACTGAAGTACAATTCAACTTAAATATGGGGAAAAGGACTGGAAAAAGTAATAAATTATAGTGTCAGGTGACGAGATTGCTAACAAGTTAGCATTCTCAAAACTAATGATTTCTTAGCAAATTACAGAATATCAAACTCCAAACATATAGACCATAGTTACCACAAACCTAGAACGCCTGGGATGAAATTAGGATCAAGGTTCGCAATTAGATGAATTCTGAATACCGGGAGGGTAGGCTTAGTTGATATTTTTTATCAAGGTTCGCAGTTACCATTGTCATTTTTCTTGGTAGTAAAAATTAAAAAGAACATGCATTCAAGCCAAGGAAAAAACTGGTTTCCAGATCTGTATTCCAACATCAGAATGCTATAGCAGATATCTTCAAACATTTGCACAAGAATACATCAATGCAACAACATGAAAAGTTTACAAATCTAATTACAAAAGAAAACCAAAGGGAAGAAGGAAAGGCAAGATAAGCAACAAAAGTAAAATCTCAATAGAGGATGACACTTAATCAAAATCTATGGTTAACATAAAAATGCATTTCAATGGTCCATGCAATGAATCATTTCATTCCTGTTAGTTTTTAACAAAACATTACAGCATAAATTATGTAAGATTTTAAATCATTGAGGACTCGCCCATCTACTGAAAGGGAGAAAAAAAACTCATTAAATACATCATGGCAAGATTCATAGATGAAGAATCAAGGTCAGTTTACCTGGATATAAGAAGAAAGAAGAGTGATAAATCCTTTTTTAAATTATCTTGAATGATGCCATACATCTTCTCCACATATGCTGTCAGCTGCTGTTTAAAAAGCAAAGCTGAACACCTAGCCTCGACCAGCTGTATATCTTTACCAATTTTACGATTGGCCGAAGAAGGCAATGAAGGGAAACTCTGAAAAAATATCAGGTCACTAGCATAAGCAAACAGAAACTCTGAAAAAATATCAGGTCACTTGCATAAGCAGGACATCAAATAAAATTTTGAGAATTAAAGAAGAATACAATTTTGTGAATTAAAGTAGAGTTATGTGTCTTCAAAATGTAGTTACATGATTTTTTAAGATTATTAAATCATTTTTCTGTGAGCATTACTACAAAATAAATTTCTGGAGGGTATCTAATTACTTTGGCCATCCTTTCAAAAAATGATGTTGGAGGTGGAGGCAAATTTGGATTTGCACCACTGCCTTTTAAAGTCCATTGAAGTAAGAACAACAACGTCAAGGTATTAGATAACTAGTATGCCATATGATTATTGTCATCCTGGTTCTGCAAGCATTACATTAACAACATCAAGCATGTTAGATATCAAATCAAATCACAGAACTCAAAAAGAATTCTGTTGTTCTTCAGTTATCTGTGCTGTGGTTTGGTTTAGAGGCAGGACAATTTCCAAATAAATCAAGCGTGAAAGGAAAAAATCAAGTTACCTCTATAACAGAAACAACCATCTGAATAAGACAATCAAATACACTAGTTCTTTCTGCTTCAAACAATCTCCAGTGGAGAAGGTGTCTGTAAATGGTAAAGGCTCCAACTGGTTTTCCTTGACTAAACCCAGGATTCTGCTCCACACATCTGATCAGAGCATCTACAATCTCCTACATCACAGGAAAAAAAATGAACAAATCAAGATTACATCAAACCATTTAAACTCCCAAACCAAACTGTTTTCCCCACTTTAAGCACGTACATGTAGCCGTTCAATCTGTTACTTCCTCAATCTTTTGTCAGCATCAGTACCTAACCTTCTAGCTCGGGTTGGTGGTTCCTGAAGACGTCTGCTCAATCAGGGCGATAGTTAATACAGGAATATTCAGACAATGGTAAACAAGTCTTAAATAAAATTAAATTATGTATCATTATTTTTTTCACTAACATGATGACCATTTTCTAGATGCTGCAGCAGTTTAAGAGAAGGAAAAGAATTAATAAGTTTCCAAAGGTTAGCATGAGAAAAGGAGTAGTTTCAATAAGTTTCCAAAGGTTAGCATGAGAAAAGTAGTTCAAAAAAAAAAAAACAAGCACTTTACCAGGGAGGTAATTTCTAAATGTTCTGACATTTTTCTTGAAGATGAACTGAACAATGCTTGGTGCTGCAGAACTTGGTCCTCAGCTTCCAAGTCAGAAAGTTTTTCTTCAAGCCTGAGAAAGGATACTGTCAATAATTTAAATTCATATAATTAACCCCAAGTTATCAAGGAAAAATCCCTTTATCCTGCTTCCACATTGACTTAAAATGCAATTTAAGTACTTGACTACTTTTGACATAAATAGAAATCACTGTAGAAACCTCTGAATGGTTGTTTTCAGCTCAGTTATCTTTGACTCTGCATCCAAAGCCTGCTTCAGTCACTCTTCACTAAGCTTATTTGTCTCTTCATTTTTCTTCTCTGTTTCATCAATTTTCTTTTCCATTTAGCTTACCATAGCCTACAAAGTATCATCCACGAAACACCATTCAAGTGAAAGTTGAGACATGTACCTCAAACAGGAGGATTTTTCTTTTTTCTCCTTCATTCTTGATGCTAAATCCTGTCATATTTAAGCAATGCATATACAGTCATTTGCAAGCCTGTAACAGAACCAAAGTTCATTTAGAAGCAAATAGCAATGTATAAAATCTTTACCTTGAGAATTTCATTTTCAGCAGTAAGTTTATTCACCAGTTCATTATCAATAACTGGGACTTCCTGTGTGATGGGGAACTGTTCAGCTGCTTTCTTTACAGCCTCGCGTTCCTTGATTAGTAGAGCTTTAGATTCTTAAGTTCAAGTTGCATTTTGAAATTCTGTACATAATTTAGCATTTCCTGTGTTTTGGATTCCTCTAGGTCAGCCTGCGTTCAATAGAAGCATCACTTCTAAACAGTAAATACCAAATAGCTACACAAAATAAAGAAAACAAAATACTGGAAAATGAATAAATCCAATCAACTTCATGCTTCTAGTCAATAGACACAGCTAGCATATCCATATGTGCATTCTAGATTGTAATTTTAACTTCAACACTATTCCTCAGCACAAAGTGAATGGTTAAATTATTAATTATCTCATCTCTCTCTGGAGCTCAACAGAGGTTTGAATATTTTTTTCACACATAGTTATTAAGATATCATACAAATAGAGGGAAGTTGAGTTCATATGTTGTGGTTCATTTATTAAGAAGAAAAGAGAGAGACAAGCAAACAAACATCCCTGCCCTCGTTCGTTTTTCCAGCTGCAGATGCCAGGTTAGTTCTTCAACTTCCCTTTCCAGTTTGCTTTTTGCAGCTTGGAGAGCACCAGTCTCCTTAGCAGCCTGCAGACATATTGGACGAGACAATGACATACTAGCAAATATAACTTCTTTAGAAAACCAAAGGGACGGGGCCTGCAAATTTGAACAAATTGAGAATTCGAGGATGGAATTTGGCTGGTGAAAAGACTAAATGATTCAAATTTTAGATGCTATTTTACCCAAACATGCATGCAAATGAGGCAAGATAAATAGTTTCAGAAGTTTATCAGTTCCTCTCCAAGTATGAATTTCGATTAATGAAAAACTTTACAGGGGGCATTCAAGTAAACAGAAAATATGCGGATGCCCAAAGATCAAGGAGGGATGTTAGCAAAACTTGAGAGAGAATTAATCAATTACTTTAGCTGAAACACAAGGCTAGCTTCATAAATAAAATAACAAATTTTCAGCAGCGGTAATCCCAACCAGCTGAGTTTATTTTGAGAAAGAAAAATAAAACTAAAAGTCATCCACTATTTAGATTAGTTACAGAACAGTGCAGGGAAAAAAAAATGGAGAATAAATTTGCAAACCAGGATTTGCAGTCTTACATATAATTTATGGGAGAAGAAAGTAGAAATTAAAGAAAGAAGATGTCACTATTTTAAGTTTCTGCAATTATTTACGTGTAACCTGCGCTCTCCAGGCACATTGAGCGGCGATTGCTGCTCGCTTTAAACTCAAATAATGAAACAGAGCCAAGTGATTTCGGCATTGACTCTGACAAAGCATGAGCTCCAATAAGATTAAGAAAGCCTATATAGTATAAAATAAAATAAAAAATCCAATCAACAGATGTGCAGCGACTGACTGAATTGCCAGCAAAGACCATGGCAAATTATGTCAGGTGATTTGTTCAAAGGCTGGTTGGCTCAACTTTGGGTAGCTCTATCCCACCCCTTAAGTCACTCCAGAAAGACAAGATTTAATCCCATGTCCCTAAGCAAAATAATGTCTCACATTTGCATAGACATACACTGTGGCATGTCCATTGTTCTAGTGTTGCACAACCCTTGGATGAATTATTTTTATTGAAAATAAAACACACTGCTGTTGTCATAAATATTCTAACAAACTCACAATCATCTATTTCCCAACTATATGGAATGGCTAGACAGCACTTGAAAAATAAATAAGTTTCACTCTCTACTCACTTCACAACATCACTTTCCAGATTGAAGAAAGAAGGTAAAATAAAGAGCAAAAAAAAGAAAACGAACAAAAGAGAACAATAACCAATTTCTTATATAAAGATTTGGAATTAACCTGAATGACAATTGCAGCTCTCATCTGCTTACTGAACCAAAGCTCATAACAAGCAGCCATTCCACGTATACCTGACTGAATGGAGAAAGCTGAAAAGCGCAAGTTGTTGTAAGCTTTACTCGCAAGATACATGCAAGAATATTTCTGGATTTTCAAACAAGTAGTTTCTCTTCTCAGGCATTCAAACTTATTACATGCTACTTCAGCTGCAACCAAATTAAATAAAGCATGAGTTGATACAATTTCAATCATTGACCAATACATTCTAAATTCATTAATTTTATGGCTATAGAACCACTATAAAAATATTCCTGTGTATCATCTACAGTCAAATTAACTAAGGGATGCATTTATATGAAGCTACTGATACCTCTACACAAAGTTTGGATATGAATGGCAGACTGCTGCAACAAGATAAAGTTTTTGCAACAGAGATATGAACAAACTTTCCTCAGGATGGTGCATGCAGATCTTCCTAACACCTCACTTCGACGAGCATCTAGCTCCGCCATCTGACCCGCTCTAAGAAAAACTTTTGTTTTGCCAATCTGCAATTGAAATGATTCAATGGGACATTCTTTAATTGTCTCGGGATTTTAGCATGTGATTAACACTGCATCCTAGTTTATTCCATACGTAGAAAATATGCAATAACAACAGTTTAGGTTAATCCGTACAAACACCCCTTGAACTACAGGTCATCTTGATTGCCACCCTGAAGGAGTTTTGATTGACACCCCTTCCATTACAGTCCATCCATTTTTCTGTTAAATAACATGCGAGCTGCACATGTATTCTTATAAAATATCAAAATATCATTAAAAAAATGGTCAAAAAAATTAGAAAAATCGACCCTCACCAACATTAAAAACTCTTGGCAGTTTTATGACTTTTTTGTAGTTTTTAAGGAAAACATATGTACCTTGTATGTGATATTTAATGACTAAATTGGGCAGAATGTAACAGAAATGGTGTCAATCAAAACACCATATAATTCAAGATTTGACATAAGAAAAAAATTAATTCAGGGGTGTCAATCAAAATGGCCTATAGTTCAATGGTGTTTGAATGGTTTAGCCCAACAATTTATAACAGCAGAAATACTGTACAGCTATAAATTCCAAAGAGAGCTCATAATAATAAACATGATTTCTACACGCATTCATTGCCTGACTGATAGTCATTCCTCGCGTGCAGAAATTCATGTGAGCATGTAATGGACGAACATTCAGATAGTTGTAAATGGATTATAAATGAATTGTGAAGGCTATAACAGTATCTTACAATTATTCATTGACTTAAAAGGAATTAACAAAAATATACCTGATAACCTTCAAGGTTCGCCTTCTCTAGAAGCCTCTTGCAAGAAAAAACCTCATCACAGTTATCAAGGAATAAATAATAGAAAATGAAAAGAAAAAACAAATATGCAATTCACATTCAAGAAAGAATATAAAAAAAAAGAACTGGAAGTATGAAACAAATTTAAACGAGAAAATTTTAAAAAGCTACCTGCCATGCAGCACATCTGGTGCCAAAATGGCAAAATAACAGGCGAATTCATCAAATGTCTTTCTTGTAGGATATCGAGCGCAGCTAATCCTAATTGCCTCCATCACTCCCTGGAATTGGATAAACAATACATGACAAACATGGTTTTTATCACTGAAGAAATACCATGACACATGAAATGGCCACGATATTGAATATTACCCACAACATAGTTGCTGTAAAACATTATTATTCTCAACGATGGCGGGCATTAGAACATTATTTGGCTTTACAAAACGCATGTAGTGTGGCTCTGTGGCACTCAGTGTTTCAAGCAATGCTTGAAGTTGCTGCTGTACAGAGATAGAGTTAAAACAGAAATATGTTAAAAATGTTATAACACACATTAAACTTATGCACACTAGAACATACATAGACTGACCTTATACCTAAACCTACTAATGAGAATTTTGATGATTTGGCAGATTCCTCAGGCAATGGCAGAAACAGGCCTGAAACAAAGGAGCACTTGGACTCTCTCAGGAGAGCTTGATGCTCCACGACAACAACATCTTTGTTCTTTTCCAGAAAAGGTTCAGTTTGGTATGTCACCTACAATCAAAATTCTACTGGGTGAGTATTTGGTTGTGCTTCACTTTTTAGTAGCTACATGAAGAACTAATATTGTGGCACACTCTCATATGAACCGAAAACCAGAGCATACTTACATCACCAGCATTATGACAAATGGTGAAGTCACGCGTGCTAACTTAGGCTTGCTAAAACGTTTTGGTCTTTAAAAGTCTGATAAAGCTTTTCTGCAAAAGTTTCATGTGTTGATCTAGGAAACATACTGCAAGCAATAAACAAAAGCTAATATGTCACTACAACATCAAAGGAAAATTTCTTGACAAACCAAAATACTCTTTAATGTCTGCATCAATTAAATGGGATGAATGGTTGTTGTCCACTGTTTTCTATAACATACATACCAAGCTTTGTCAAGAAGAGCAATGATGCCACCAGGCTTCTGAAATCATAAGAGTACATATATAAGCATGAAGCTTGTTTTGCTACAAGCCAAAACAGAAAGACGACCTCCCAAACTCTTCACACTGGAAGCATTTGATTGAACTAGTCAATAAAACCATATATATTTTAGATCAGACATTGAATGCGTTAGGGAAACCATTTGGATCTATCAGATCGGAAATCATAAATTGGGTGGGTGGGAAGGGGGTTTGAAGAACAAACTTTTTTAATAAACAAGAATATTCTCAATTCTATTATAAAAACTTGATATAAGTTCCTGGAAAGAACTCACCATCTTCCCTGATGCACAGTTTACTGTAATATCTTCACCATTAACTTCCACAACTTCCCCATCCATCCATGCTTCCTCAGGATCCTCCACCCAAACAAAAGATCCAACTATTGAACTTCCCTGAGCAGCCTGTGTGGCCCGCCAGTTCATCAGAACATCAACTCGAGTGGGTAAAGCACTAAAGTCTCTTTTATGAGCATGAAGCAGCATTTAAAATAAAAAAAATAGCATCCACCCAAACACAGAAGGGGCTGGAGCAAGTATAACTGCTACTACGAACAGAATCTCATAAACAAAATATTATTCAGCTCAACTGACCATCATCAAGCTACACACTCCATACATTTAACTCAGTTACAAATTCTGGCTACAGCCGTTGACATATCTTACCACATGTGCCAAATCACGAGTTCAAAGATTACTTACCGCATGTTCCAATTCATAAGTTCCAAAAATTACTTTCGGTAAGTCAGAATGTTGATTTGATTGTCAGTTTCGAGAGTTTATAATAATGTCCAAAGAGTTGGTTGGCCTCCGGGCAGGATTACAGTTAGAATAACACCCTACTCACATTATCTACTCTCTAGACATTGCACAACACTTTATAGGATAAAAAACTAAACTCTGAGGACTTTTAATTATCTATAAAAAGCAACAGATATTTCTAAAACCTTTACAAATTCCCTTCAATAATACGGCATTAAGCAAGAAGAAATAATTAAACAATATTGTCGAGAAAGGAAATACCATTATTGAGAGAGGAGAAGGGAAATGATTAGAATTAGATCGTAGGCAATGGAAACCCTAGATCCCTCCCTCAGCAAACAATGCCAGTGAAAACATGGACCAATTCTTCAATTGCAACAAAATGCTGTCACGACAAGATCCTAAACATCTTCTATAAAGCCCTGCCTTGTCTTGTCCTGTCCTGAACGAGTTGTGTTCCCCTCTCTCTACGAATGCAGCAACTTCATCGTTTATTGTAAAACAGCAGGAAACGTTTTTTCGAGGAGGGAAAATAGTTGAAAGGAGGAAGAAGGGAGTGAGGGAGGTCACGTGAAGAGCACAGCACAATGGTGGGGACCATAAACCACTTCGTGACTGTAACCTCAAACAAATCAAAAATGAAACTAAAATATTCCGTTATTATTATTATTATTATTATCCTTCCCTGTCTTTCTAAAAGTGACCATGGATGAAGTGCTCCCACACGCATAACACTCCAATGCAGGTGTGCTTTATTTTTTCTAATAATTAGAATTAAGCTTTGTCGTAGGTTTTAAGGACACGTGTTTTACATGGACTTGAAGCATTTATTAAATTGTGCTCTCGTCACGCTTTTTTTAAGTACTCTTCGTCGAGCTCGTTGTGATTGTGGATCGGCGTTCTCCCACTCAATTGATGTGCCTGAACTGAAAGAATTAATGTCGAATTAATTCGAACATATCATTGATATATGATGTTCACTTTCAACTAATGTAAGGACGCAATTAATCCAGACCTTCAACAAACAAATTGGAAGTTAATGATTAATTTCTAAAGTGTTTTTTATTTAAAAATATTTTTTTTTTTTTTAAGGTTAGTAAGTTAGTAAAGTTGACCTATATTGTTTTTTGCAATGTTTTTTTTTGTTTTTGTTTTTTCAAATTTTATCATTCAATATTGAGTTGTTTGATAGTTGAACTCTATAATTTCATTCGATGATTTTTTTTTGTTGATAACTTTTTTTCTCATTTTATTAGCATATATAATTGTTTTATTAAACAAAAAAATTAAATAAATAAAGCTACTAAACACAACTGAATGCAAAGTCCGTATAATAAGATTAAATATTTTAATTGTTTTATGATTAAATATCAATTTATTTAATTATATATATAAGCATTTTAGTTTGTTATTAATAATTTTTTATATAAAAATACAATGAAAAATATAATATATTTATTTTAAAAAAATTATCTCACTTATGTAAAACGCTACTTATGTTGTTATACATAAAGCTAAATCATATGGAGAAAGTCTCGTTCATCAAGATTCATTGCATTATGGACTGGAACAGTGTTAGCAAAAGTTATGTTCATCAAGATTTATAGTAATATGGAATGAAACAGTGTAATAACAAAGCTGTCATTACCATAAAAAAGTTGCAAAGACTACAAGGGATGGGTAGGGTTGTCTTTTTATTATGATGCATTTGATATTGAAAGGACTGTTTGAAAGAAAACATTCAATGTAATTTTTTTAAAGGCATGACAGGACTACAAATATCTGGCATTGTGGCTATCATGTCTTGCCACAAAGAATTGCAAAAATTACAACGGGTAGAGTTATGCCTCAGACCGCAAACAATCGGTGCTATGGCTACATGCCTTGCCACATAAAGTTTAAAATGTTGTAAGGGGATGAGGTTGTGTCCTAAGCTGAAGACACCTAATGCTAAGGTTGTCATGTCTTAGGTTGCTAAGGCTAGACTCACGTGCCTTGTTGCAAACCTGGGTGAGCGGTGTGTCTTCAGCCTAGGACACAAATGAGCACGCCTAAGGTCTGCAGACCCACTTGGGTCTCACATCAAGACACAAGGGTAATGAATCATGTGTTAGGATCCAAGGTTTTAGGTTTTTAAATATTATTATTTGTATTATAAATATTGTTATTTTTATAATAATTAAAAGTATTTATATAGAAAATATTATTATTTGTGTTATAAATATTATTATTTTTATTACAGTTAAAACTATTAATATTTAAAATAGTATTATTGGTGTTATAATAATAATAATAATTAGTATTATTAATAAATTTAAAAATAATTATTATTAATATTAAAAAATAATCATATATTTGATTTGAAGGATAATATTTAAAATTATTATTGTTACTGTTATTATTAATAAATGTTTAAAAATATTATTATTACCATAAAAAAAACTATAATCTTCTTTAAAAAATTAAAAAATACAAGAATTTAGATACTCGGCAGTCTTGAATCTTTGATAAAAAGTTAATTCAAAGGGAAACGCAGACCATCTAACTAGTGGCCAGTAAACTCTGTTGATTGTGTCACAGTCATCGATGTTATTTTTTACCCCCGTGAGGCCGAGTTCCTTTTCCTTTCCATTCGTCAAGGGTTTCAGTTACATTCCCGATATCTTTCTCCTCACAGAATGAGCTGACTTGTCAATGGTATACACAACTCTCTCTGCGAGCCCACACATTTATACCGAGCTCGATAATTTGGTGCAGACCGTGGAGCCATGAGGTCCATTGCCAAAGCAGTCTCTGCATTAAAAAGCAAATAAAATTACAAGTCTATGGCTGGAATTATTTTTTATTTAAAAATATATTAAAATAATAATTTTATCTAAAAAACAGCACATCAAAATATATATAAAAATAATTTAAATTAATTTTTTTTTTTAAACAGCACATCAAAATATATATAAAAATATATATTTTTTTAAAAAAATACAATTGTACCAGAAAGTCAAACATCATTTAAGTGCTAAAGTTAACGAAAATGGTCCCTACTCGCTGACAATCATGCTCTCCACTCTTCATTTCTTTGGTAGATGTCAAATTCCAAGCTTTGTGCTCCTGCAGCGAGTCTCTTTCAGGCAGGGAATCCGAAGATGTGTCACCATAAGTGTATTTTGTACACATACAATTATGTCAATGGGCAAGGACAAGGATGCCCTAGCTAGCTAGCTAATTTGGCACCAAAATTATCAGCTCTTTACTGTAATAGATTGCCAGTGAAGAAGAGCATATATGTGATGGAAAGAGAGATACTGTCTTTTGCACTGCTCTGATAAGGCTGCTTGTTCAATCGTAAAATCTGTAATCATGCCCTCTCGGTGTTAAAAAGCTGGCCTCCAAGAGTACACGTACTGTATACTATACTTAGCTACAAGGTCGCAAATTACGACATGGTGACAGCGATTTAATTTGTTTTCTTGGACGGAAAAATTGTTTGTATACTATACCCGATCTTTTCTCGCTTTGCCCCCTGGTCTCGGCGGCGACGGGTGCGGGAGGCCTAAGAGAATCTTCTCTCAGGTCTTTTTTTTTTTCAGGGCAATATGGGAAAGAAAAACCTTTTCCTGCAACTTTCTGGATTTTGTATTTTTCACATGAAGCTATTTTTGTTTTGCAATGTTCTAATATTATCATTTTTTTCACTATTTTTCTAGATTTTAAAAACTTTTTATTTGTCTATTTATATGTATATTTATGTTTAAATATTATTCCTAGTAAGGCATAAATTACTTTGCATTAAACTAAAAAATCATTTTGAAACTTAATAAAAAATAATAAAGATACTAAAAAAAATAAAAAACAACAGCTGCTAATTCATTCACTAATATATTTTTTAAAAGTAAAAAACTAAATGATAAAGGTTTTGTTTTTCATATTACTCTTACCATCTCATTTTTATTTCTTTGAATGTTTTTTTCAATAGATAAATAGATATTTTAGAAAAAAATAGTTTTAACATTAATTTTCTTCAATTTAGAATTGTAAATCAGAGGTTGATCTTTGATTTATTTTTATAGTATTTTTAAATATTAAATGTCATTTAAAATTTAATTTAAATATTAAATGTTCACTTGAATCTCTAATGACTTGAATATTAAATGTTAAATGTTCACTTGAATCTCCAATGACTCTGTGCGGAGGTTAATTACTTTTGCGCATATTTATTTTAATCTCTCAATTTGATCGTGTCTTTGATGAACCTGTAGCTTTTCTCACTGGAAATTAAATCTGTGAAGGAAATTATATATATGATTCTGTGAAAGATCCGAAAAGGCTAATTAATTTCTAACCTCAAAGTCTAATTATCATTGAAAAACTCCTCTTAATGATACTGAATTTGGGTTGCTAATAGGTTAAAAGAGGCATGATCTGTTTTCTAATTGACGTTGTTTTTAGTATTTTTTAATGTTTTAATTTATTGATTTTAATACTTTTTTAATACCTTAGTAGCTACTGTTTTTTAATATATTTTTTGAAATATTTTAATTGAAAAAATATTAAATTGATGTTGTTTTTAGCATTTTTAAGATTTTAATATAATAATCTTGAAAATAAAAAATAAAAAATAAGATTATTTTAATATATTTTAAAATAAAATATATTTTAAATCACAATGCCAAACATATAAAGTCTCAAATAAAGTTAAAACTAACCCAAAAATACTCCATTAAACATAAACAAAAGAGACGATATTTCTACAAACGTAGAACTGAGTGCATGCAGAAGTTTAAATTAAACACCGCCGGAAAAAAGAAAAGAAAAGAAAAGAAATTTCATGAATTATTCATTTCCATTGCAATGAATGTAGGATCAACTGATGATGTCGAGCATGAATGTTGGAAATTGGATTCTGAAATCTATGAAAATAATAGCTAGCCAGCGGCAGCGTATCTCCGTTACATTTGCATATTTTTCTCGAGTGTCTTGTCGTATCTAATTTTATGTAAATTGGACGTCAGACATATAGGCAGCCCTCTTTACGGGCTTTTTTGGCACTATCAACCACATTATTCAAAGAGAGCTGGCCTAGCTAAATACTGCCACAGAGTGGAATTTGATGGCTTTGGCAGGTTCAATTCATTGATGGAGGAGCCTCTGGTACTGTAAGGGAATTTATTTCATTCACACACCTTCCTTCTAACTCAACCCCCACCATATCTTTATCTCTTTCTTTATCAAACAAGATTATATAACAAAAAAAGATCTGCCACCTGTAGTCCCGAGCTAGGCAAAGAAAACACGCCATGGATTGTTTTGTCGGCAAGAAAAAGAGCGACCAGTGTGAGAAAGGCCTGAGAGGGCTGACAGAGAAGGTAAGGCTTTTCCAAGAGGAAATGGAAGCTATGATGTACGAGAGAGAGAAAGAGACGAGAGCTTATGAGATAGACATGATGGTTTTCGCATTTAAAGAGGCAGAGTGGAAGCAAGAGAGGAAGAAGCTCAAAGAGGAACTAGAGAGATTGAGAAAGGCAGTGGAAGAGAAAGATGAGAGGATCAGGGTAATGGAGGATAGGTCGGTAGGAGAGAAAAGTGAGAAAAATGGAGAATTCTTGGGGACTCCCAGCTTCCTGGTGGAGCAAATGAGGGAGGAGAGAATGTGGCGCGACGAGGCTGTGGATAAGTGGAAGAAGCTTTACCTTGCCATCAAGACCGAGCTTGATAATCTCATTCAGAGGACTCACCGTGGTGCATCTCTCTCCTCTTCCGGACTCGCACGCACGCACACTCACACACACGCACGCTTGCTCATGCACATATATCATTGCATCGGCGTCGGTGTTTTTCGATGTCTATTTACACTGCTGGATTTTGATTTAACGATCAATTTTACAGTTTCATTTGAATCCAGTGATTTAAGAATTTATGTCAATTACCGTCATTAGACTATTAGATTTAAATTTAACGATGGGTTTTCCTACTTTATTTAAATTAAATTTATGTCGATGCTGGCATTTTAGGCAGCCTTTGCTCGATTGCATGCACTGTGCAAATCTTGGAGATTCACAGACATTGACAAACCCTCTAGATTCCCTATATTTCATGTCATGTTGTCTTAAGCTTGATTCTCGAGGGGGTGAGCTATATCCTCTTCCTAAGCTCACTCTACATCTAGCGCATGTTCACATGCTAGTTATTTGTGCTTTTATGCAATTTCTTTCAAATATGCTAGTTTTATCGTTCAATGTAGCAGAAACCTGGGAGTTTTGCGCAAAGCATACGCTGCTAGAATTGGCATGCTCCACCAGTTCCTTTTGTCAAATATCCTAAAAAGTTGATTGGAGTTTTCCAGCAATGGGCCCAATTTTATGTTTTTGATTCTCTTGATGATAAAGTATTACTGTGTATATGTGGTGACAAGTGGCTGGCATCTTTTCACTTATAAAGTAGTTACTGTTTTAGCACGTCACTGTGATAAAACTTACGGGACTTCCTTTTTCGAAAAAAGAAGTCGAACATTTTCTTTTGCTATCCATAAATATGTGGAAACGAAATCCAAGATTACAGACCACCACGACAGGGAGTTGTACTCTTCTTTGGTCAATTAATCGTGCTAGTATACTCATTAAGAAACTACGACAGTACAAAAATTATAATCAATGAATGACACTAATTTCTGGCTGCAACTCGGTTTTGCAGGAGATGGATTGTACCGGGGAGCAGAGGAAGAAATGATTGAGGAGCTAAAGATGGAAGTGAAGGCCAAGGAGGGATGTATTGAGGAGCTGAAAGCACGATTAGTTTTTGTGGAGAATGAAGAATACAGCAGGGCAAGAGAGGTCGATATTCTGCGGCAAAGCTTGAAGATCATGAGCAGTAGGAAGGCATCCAGCTTCTCTCTTAGCAAACCCAAGTCAGCGCTTTCGAAGCAGGCTAGAAAAGCATAACTAGCTTTGCTAGTAAAAACATATAGTCGAATATTGAAAGACTGTAATTTTATTAAGTCAACCCAAGCAAAGACCGACCAAACTTTGCACTAGTACGGAAGTGCTTAGAAATATAGTGGTAATTATTTTTCAAAATATTTACTTATAAAAATATTTTTTTATTTGTTTTTAAAATTATTTTTAACACTGCCTTATCAAAATAATTTTAAAAAGTAAAGAAAAAATTAAAAAAAATAATTTTCTTTTAAAATATTTTTCAAATATAAAGACAAAGGATGGCCAACCATCCTCCTCTTCAATTGGCCAATAGACTTCATTTTGTTTAGGACCTCCAGCTGGGGATTAGCCTCGATGAAAGGACGATCAAAGAATTTGGAGGTAAACCAGGAAAAATGAAGTTGTTGCTGAATAGTATTTTGATGTTCAGATGCACAACATCCAATCAGATAGGTTGTCATGAAAATGTGATTTGAATTTGAAATAAAGCTTTGCTGTACAGGTACATTATTCCCTACCCCACCCCGGATTAAGTCTGTCCCTGTATTCTTTTGATGGGTTTCCCATAAGACTAGCAGACTGCTCAATGATGCATACAGACACAATGACCGATATCTGCCGAAGAATTATTTCGGCACTGATTATACTTTGGCTGCTAGCGTTCAGATGTTACTGCCATCTTGGCTGGTTGGGATGCTATCTCTCCCACTGCTTTCTACCCTTTCAAGAGGCTGGTAGTTTGATCTCACGTTCTGGAAAAGTAAAACATAAACAGATGAATATCTGAGCAAGCATGGAGACTGGTAATTATGCAGAGCCTGTGGGAATACTTAACACTAGCAGTTTAATAGATGGACAAAAGACTAAAGAGTGAATCACTCCAACAATGTCATACTGAATATTTGGAGGATTATAGCTACTGCCTGTGTAAAAGCTTTTAGGGGCACAGTACGTTCAACTTTTAATAAGGAGAGAGAATTAGTTGGCCGCATTTACCACATGTAACCATCAAGGAAATCAAATATATTATTTACTCTAATCAACTGGATGAAAATAATCATTTGACAAAATGATATGTACCTCAAGCAGTGTGATGTAATAGAAATCCTCCATATGCTGCATAAGCCCACTTCCATCTCGAATTGAGCGGAATATATTTATTTCAGTCTGCAGTATTTTCTCAATGAGCTCCTTCTCACCTTTCATCTGCTCAAAATAGTCACAGCCAATGCTCACTAACCATATCGGCATTTCAGACTATAAAAATGAGAAACCAAATGCTGCCTCCATGGACGTTGTTTGAAAAACAACTCTTATTATTATTATTATTATTATCACTGTTCTAACAAGATCCTAAAACTCTTTCATCAATATTGAAAACATATATTCTTCCTCTCAACATGCCCTGGGAACCTTTTTGCTAATGAATAGTCAGTTTAGGAACCACTGGATCAATTTGGGATCCACTATCTTGCATTCAAACAATATAGAAGGGACCATTAATTTGGATTAAACTGCATGTACAAACTAATTAGAGAGGTAGAATTAATAGCCAAAATACTATAACTAACATATAAATTTTTGTAGGCTATCACAGCAACCAGTTTCTCTTTGTTAATATGAGTTAGGTAGATTTCGGTTTCTTACATCTTCGCATCTGGGTCAACCATACAAATGATTAAGATGTGGAGCAAAAAAATGGAGCAGGATTAAGAACAAGAAACATACAAATTCACTGACAACAACATCTGGTGTGGACTCCCCAATGAAATCACCTTGGTAGCCATCTTTCAAAAGCTCCAAATTTACCTGAACAACACATGTTAAACTCATACATAGCGCTGCTCATAATCTAATTCTTAAAAGAAAAATAATCAATAATGGAAAATGTCATGTGTTCGTAACATCCCTTCCATATGTAATGTCAACCACAGTCGAAGAGTTAGTATTGTCAACTACATGGATATCTTTCATCTATATTTGCTTCTTTCTTTTTTTTAAAAAAAAAATTAAGAACTCTACCTGTGAGTCAGTTGGAGAGTTTTGAGTCTTGACCTTTTGTATCAGTTGTGAAGAATAACTTACAAAGGAGTATACAATAAGAGTTGATGGACAAACTACAATTTTAATCAAATACATCAAACATGCAAATTCACTAATTCCACTTGAGCTAAATTATGAAAGATCAGATAATACAGAGGGATAAGGTCATTTCAAAAACAATAACAAGAAGCTAAAGAAAAAGAAATATGAATGTAAAGATTTTCTTGTGATGCATAAATTCTCCAAAGAAAATAAATGTCCGCCTGAAGCAATCAAAGTGTAGGTTTCAAAGGAATGCAGTAATTCAGCTTCCCTTGCATGCCTGAAGCAATCAATGTGCAGTTTTCTAAGGAATGCCTGTTGGGCAACAGCAATGGTAAAGCTGCAGAAAGTTCTCAAGCAAGGAAGGGAAATTGGGTCACTGAAAACTCAAATTAGTATATCTGTGACAAATTCAGTGTTATGAGATGAATTAGGTCCAATGACAGGAATTTGAATTCAAAAGACAAATCTTGAATTTAAAGAGGATGCCATCTATTCCATTATGGAAGATAACACACTATAGCATATATAAAATGCATATCCAGAGACCAAAGGTTAATTTCACAGCATGCAGCAACTTCCATATGATTTCAGGTAAAGTGTTAAAAAAAAAAAAAAATTACCCACCAAAGCATCTTCTAGTTCTCCAGTTGCTAGATACACAGGTTGAGCCACATGGCAATAACCCATCAAGCGAGGAACAGTAGGAACAATGTCTCTGTGGTTCACAACCCTCCAGCTATCTTTAACTTTCTGCAAATGTAAGCATGAACAGTTCAAACACTAACCACAGTTTTTTCGTGTCCAAGAAAAAAAAACAGGAGTAAAAGGACATCTTTATTAGTACACTCTTCTTACACACACATCATGTATCAATGTCGCATATGTATATGTTTCACACTTTCCCAAACATCATGAGCACACAAGTATTATGCCCCAGACCATGAGAGCCAAAGGGTATGAATGACAGCCAGCAATGCATCATTTTTGCCCAGCTTAAATGCAGAAAATATAAAAGCAAGGGAAGGGATTTCTATCAGATAAGAAATTGGGTGAAAAAATTAAACACGTATGTGCATTGAGTTTAAACTGAAGCAGACTAATAACATTAAGAGAGTAAGAAACCAAGAAGAAGCAGGGCCAGTCCGCATCAATGCAACCTACCAGATGAATGAGAAGCAATTGGGTGAAGAAATTAAACATGTATGGGCATTGAGTTTAAACTGAAGCAGACTCATAACATTGAGAGAGTAAGAAACCAAACAGTAGGGCCAGTTCTCATCAATGAGATGAGAAGGTTTTTCTTTTAAAAGCGTCCCAGAAAAACAAATAAGGGAGACATATAAAGTGATGAGCCTCATCAATTAAGGCTATAGATACCAAGTCGAGAAAAACTCGGTAAGAATAGTGACTCTGAAAAAAAAGAAGAAGAATGAGAAAAATACTAGAAGTAAACATAAGGTACATTTCACAGAGCTCTCTTGTAGTTGAGAAAATTGAAAGACCACCGTTGAATGTCAGATATGACACGATAACCTTATGGACAAGTATCTTGACAATTAAACCAAGTCATGAGATGCATCAAAGGGGACGTTGAAGCCACTTGCACATTTTTCTACTTGTGATTTTTTTGGAGCTAGAGAGGAGATCCATGCAATTTCTTTGAACTGAAGGGAGATTCATAAAACTTACCCCAGACCATTAGTAAGTTAAAACCTACAGTACTTGTCATGAGATCTATGCACTGTATCATGGGAGCTCACAGTCACAGGATAGTAAAGATATCTTATAGAAACCAGCTATACTTGAAGTCCAACATTCTTCTCGGGTTTTCCTATAATTTTGCTGTAGTTTTAAACAAAAACAAAAACATCTTCATGTACTAGTTGCCAGAAGATCAATATTAACTCAACTAAGTCTCAATTCCAATCTATTAGGGTCCCTACATGGATCTGTCTCCTCCATTCATCGCTGTTATGGAGTCAGTAATCATGGACTTACTTTTTACAAGTTATTGAGACCCCAGAACATCTTATATCAATTCAGCCCATTCCCCACATGCACAGTGGCAAAAAATTGATGTGAAATAAGAAAATACAGTTTCCTTTTCAATATGCAATGAAATTACAGGAATATGAAAAGATGATAAAAAAAATACATATCCTTTCATAAAAGCAGAGAACAAAAGGAAAGACGTGCACCAAAGACCAATCTGTAGTAAATATTTCTAATTGAACAAAGAAATCCAGAAAAACAAAATTTGAAAAAAGGAACCAGTTGCAGCTTTTAAGAAATGTGAGCTAGTGTCGAGAACAAGCAAGCAAGCAATATACCCACATGTAAATTATATGAGAAAAAGTGCACCCCAATCATGATTTGACTTTAAGTTGTGCCAACAGGAAAAGGGAGAATTGCAACCCACCCATAAAAGAAATTTCTTGTGTTTGAAAACAATTTTAGCTACAATTAAAAATTTACAGTTACCTGATTATAAACTTCTGCAAACTTTTTGTTACCAACTCTAGGAGATCCAAAGTTATACATAGTCACAGAAATCACACCACGCCTAAAACACAAACAAAAATAGAATTCAATGCGTAATTGCATAATCTGTCAAAAGAGCCCACGTGCAAATGCAATGGACTCACCAGGCACTAGTAAGTAAAAGAAGGATGAACTTACTTTACTAGTTGACTCGATGAAAGCTCAAGAGCAAGCAGGGTAGCCAATGCACCACCCAAACTATGACCAGTTACATACACATGCCATTTACATGGTGGCTCAGCTCCATTATCTCTGTCAACAATGATTTAACATTTCAAAGAACAAATCTATAGAAATTTGCAAAGTTATTTTAAACATTACTCTGATTTGAATGTAATGGGAAAAAAATAACAGCTAGTGACTACCAGATGATAGATCTGCAAACATTATCTCACAGATGCAAGACACAAATATCGCAAAAATTTGAACCAAATTTCAAGACAAGAAGAATGAAAATCAATTCATTTATGAGGTAGAAGGTACAAAATGTCAAGAATGTATTTGAGATTAAATGTTTAAGTTTTTAATCATACAAGCATATTAAAAAGCATCACCTATTCATTTATAATTTAATAGTGCACAAGCCAAAAAATATATGACTTGAAAATACAGTTAAATGCACATATAAAGATGCATGAACTTGTGCGCTAATGCATCCCCGATGGCAAGAATCCCAGAAAGTTCACTTTAGAAAAAAATCCACACCAGCCACATATGGACTATATTAATTAGCAAAAGGACCTAGTGAAACCAACACTAAATGACTAAAACAAAGGAATAAGTTTAGTTAGCCTATATTTGTTATTAAAAATGTGTATGCACTCATATCTTAAGCATGTCATAACACTGGTTGTTGCCCTTGAAGATTCTTTAGGATTTTAAAAGAGAAGCATGAGATAGTTGAACAGGATTAAAAGCACAACTTACACGTAGCTAATTAATAGTTTAATGATAGAGATGATTCGTATCCTGACTGAATCATAAGCACTTAAAAAACCACTATGAACCTGAAAAATTTGTAGCACAATCAAGTACATCATAATCATTGACAGTAGTAAGAGAGAAATTGCACATATTACTGGATGTATTCCGAATAATTATCAAATATACCTATCATTTGCGTACCTGAACTTCTTGTTTAAAATCTCCACCAATCCTTTCAGGATTTAGCCTACAGAAGCAGAATGATAGTTAGCATAGAACTTATGTATAATAATGATAAATAAATTGAGGAATGATAAAGAAACATAGTTCACGCAAATCAATTCTAGAGGCTTACAGATGATATAGTCACATTACAAGATTTAAAAATAAAAAATAAAAAATGCTTCAATAAAATGCGACTAGCTAATTGAATTTGATTATGCAGTGAGGAAATACAATAGAAGTATGCACCATTTAGTCATGGAATTACTATGCAATCACTTCGTCATTTTTCACTCACTCTCCCATTCCCAATGTCTCTTTCTTTTAAAAGTAAAAGAAATTTTGCTGGGATTCATCACATGCACAGATCCATGTCCACCAAATAAATGCAGTACACTATTCTCACAAAATGCAACTGCAACATAAGTTACACGTACAAACGAACTGACCAGAAAGGATTACCAAAGTGAACCAAACAAATCCATGCATTTTCTCTGGGTATGTGTATGAACAAGGCATGATATGCGTAGGTATTTGACATTACCCTGTAGGAACTACCATTAAATCAGTTCGCAAATCCTTCCATCTGACCTGAAGAAAATAACAAAAATAAGCAATTTAAATAGAAAGCTAGATGACCCAACAGCACTTAGAGAAGTATTAAATTTAACATACTTGTTCTGTGCCCCTGAAAGCAACAACTAATCTTTTCCTTGCATTGTCACGCCAAATTGCCACCTGCACTTTCCAACAACTTAGTGATAAATGAAATGTAACCATATGGTGTTTCATCACAAATAATGAATCACAAGATTATCACAAAGAAGATGACTTGTATCAACAATATAAAAATATCACCTGTGTATCTGTGGATGAATTGTCTAGAAAGCATATCTTCTCAAATTCAGACTTGATAAAACTTGAATGGCCCAGTGAAGTAGCAAGCATTGCCCAAGCCTCCATAGCACTTTCAGCAGTAGAAAAGAGCACTCTCATTTCCTCAGATTTCTTGTCTTCCAATGCAGTTCCATTCGAAGAGCTAATTAGCTTCTCACTATCAGAAGAGCTCTTTCCTGAAACATTTTCTTCCTTATTTAATTTAGAAACAGCAGTAGTCAAAACCATCCATGCTCCCAGAACAGAATCAGTTTGCCTTAACAAATCCTGTGTCACCTTCTTTATTTCTGGAAGTGAAGATTGAATCTTGCTTATGGTAAGTGGGGCACTTGCTTTATCACTGTCCACCTTCTGACCCTCTGGAGTTGCAAGCCCTGACTCAACATAACCCGCTTCGGCAATCTTTTGTGACTGCAAACCAATTCTGTTCAATAAGTCAAATTCATCCCACTTTAATTCCAGAGAAACAGAGAAACCAAGTTTCTGAGCAACAGTTTGGCTGATAACATCAGCAAAGTTCTTCCAAAATTGTTTATCTGATTGCATAGCTTCCCCAGCTTCTGTGGCACCCAAATTACGTAAGCAGTCATTATCACCTTGGGATAATACTAAGTTACTGTCTCCATCACGGTTCGTGTCACACACAGGGACTTCTGTGCTACTCTTTGTTTCTGAAGGCAAAGGCATGTCCGACACAACAGAGTAGTTAGAATTTGCTGCACCCAAGTCCTTACTGTTTGAAACTTGATCCGTCCAAACATATGGAACATTAAATGACTTCAACTGTCCAAAAGCATATTCTACAAACTGACGTGCTGGCATGGTTTCTGAGCCAACAACCATTTTTAGAGCTGATTCAAAACCATTTTTGCGAAGAAAATCTGACACAAAGGGGAGCCTCCATGGCCTTTTTTCTTCATCAATTTCATCAAAAGTTTTGTATTTAACCTGAAACCTTACAAGTAGCAAGCGTAAGGGGTACAAATTCAACAACAACCAAAAAGTCCATCTTGGCAGTAGATGGAATACACATTAACAAGTGCAACTATAAAGCTCAAGAAAAAACAAGAAGAAAAGGAATTTTATTGACTTAAACCTGAGAAATTTTGGTACAGGAGAGAAGTCTTGACACGACTTAAAAGCATTAATCTACGTCAACAATGTTTCATTTGTTTTGTTTATTAACCAACCTTAATAACCAATGATAGGCTGCCAATAAGGAGAAACAGTACAGAAAAGCTACCTGACTGTTTCATTTGTTTTGTTTATTTATTTATTGCAGAACTGTCAACAATGTTTCTGTGACTCAAGAAATTCTTTCAAGATTTGGATTTTAAAATGGAAAACTAAAAAAAGAAGAGAAACAAAAGAAGAACAAGCAAGAATGGGAAAAAGATGCGAGCTGCTAACCCAACTCCAAATATATTGGAAATTGTCTCACAGCAAAACCCAAGAAAATATACAAAGAAGAAATCAACATATTGCGATACGTAACAACTATCTTGAGTACCACATTACAACATTGAATACAATGAAGTATTTCACTATTAAACTAGTTGACTAAAAGTTTCTTTCTAGTGACAGTTGAACTGCATCGTCATTATACAAGTGACTGGCAGTCTGCATCAGCAATAACCATCAATTACTAGAATTACATGCAGAAAGCAGGCCTTGCAGTAAAGAATATCCCCAAATATACCAATGCATTAAATCCATAAAAAAAAAAATCTTGGAAGAAAAGTGACATGCCAAGAACCTCCAGTGATTAAGAAAAAAGAAAGAGAAGTTCAACAAAAATCTTGCATTTGCAAATTATGCAGACTTTATTTGAGCTGTCCTAGTTGCTCAAAGAGAAACCAACACCTTACCCGAAGTAATGATCCATATATCTATGTCAACCAAAAGATTCACTGAAAGAAAGTTTAAAAGCCTCTCAAATGCATGTGGGACAATCCTGTATACTTGATTCAAAGAAATAGCTTAAACAGTGATTTAATGCCTCAAAAAAAGATTGAGAAGTTATGTTGCAAGACACTCTAATTTAAGAAACTATAACAGGCCAAATCATGATATTACTGGTCTAACCTACCAAGAGCATCAAGATTAACAAACATGAGTGTGTTGATACCCAGCTACCACATGGAGCCATTTTCAGTTGACTAGGTTTTGACCACACAAAATCTGATCAATTACAGAACACAGCATGAGCAAACATAAACCATTACCCACACAAAATAAATGCTGAAAGACTGGAATGTTAATACAATTTGGGACTTTGGTGTACATAAACCCATTGGTTTACCAAGACTTGATGGGAAAAGCCAGCAAGGATTAATAACAAAACCAACCCAAGTCTAACAACACATCATTTCAAAGAGCATCAGTCTTTACTCTTGTTATACTGTTTTCACTCTTCCATTTTTTAATGTCTACGATACCTTCTATTATACTCTTTCTAGACCTTTACGACCAAGCTTGCAGATATTGCTCACAATCCATAAGGCCTTTTTTAAGCTTGCAACAACCTTCACACTGATTAACTTCTCATTAAATCCATCTTCCATAAAACTGAGTTGAGGAAAAAAAAAACACAACAGTGGTCATATCAACGGCACTCGTCGAACATTAGATTTCAGAGAAACTTGCAACCCAGAAATGCCTGTTTGTTCAATATGCCTTCATCCGAAGGATTTACCTCCACTGTTTAACCAAACGTCGATTTAGTTAGTGCCCTTTTGCCGTACATTGTTTTTCTTTTTCCCCTTTAAGGACTTTATTTCCTTTTTAAGGACCTCATCTATTCCAATGCCTTCCTATCATGTTTGACATATTTTCTGCAAAATTATCAGGTGAATAAATTAGCTAAGGTCCCAGACATACGATGTAACGATAGGATGGAAATCAAAGAACAACTTGAAGGAGAACAAGAGATGACATTTTAACCAAATGGCAACACCCAGACAGAAATTATAAATCGAAAGAAAGAAAAGTAAAAAATAAAATGTAAACTTAATGGGAAATGAAACAAAACAGGCAGCATTATTACCCTGAACTTGGTGGACCTCCTAGCATCACATAGAATGGTTGTACACTTTTAAGGTAGACACTCCTTTATCCACGTTGAAACACCATGCATTAAATAAGAAATGGTATTATCAAAGTCAAAAGAGGAAGAAATATGAAAGAAAAAAAAATTAGCAGCAGGAAGAGGTGTTTTATACTCTTAAGAGCATGCAGATTCCAAAGAATTGTGTTTTTATGATATATCAAGCAGCAATATAAAAGCATTTTTTTCCCACATAATACACATTGAAGTGCAGTTCATGTATAATATAGCTGAAAGGAGGCTAAAGTACTCCAGCCTATTGAAAAATTCCATGATGATTCTTATGTTGGTCCCATGTTTGGACATGAGCTTAAATCACTATAATCATAGTCCTTCATGATGTCGGATAAGTAAAATCCATTTTCAATACCCAATTAACTGAAAAACATCATACAGAGTCTTTTGGCTTAGATATTCAAAAACTTCCTTGCATTGACCCATGTTAGGGAAATTCCCATCAAACAAAGATGCAATGGTAGATGGCAACATGAACAAACTCTGAAAAAAGGGAAAATATTTCTATCCCAATTCTCTTGGCACTTCCGCATTGAAATTCAAATTCAGAACGTGATTCCAGAAGTGATGCTTTAAAATTTAGTATAGTTGAGCACACTGATGTCATCAGACTCAGTGCATCAATAAGCTGATAGTTGTTTGAGCCAGATCAAAATGTTTAGGATGTGAAAAGCTGATATGTTTAGAACTAAAGACCACCAGTCTCATAACTCATTGACTAAAAAGCAACGCCTGGGACCCAAAGATGCATATTTCCAGGAGTTCCTTTCATAAGGACACTGGAACTCTTACATGCAGCCACAAACCAAATAAGTTATGCGATAATCCTATTATTTTTTAAAAATACTAAAAACATGTTAAATTTCCCAATAACATCAGTATTAGGTGAAATAAGTTGTCATGCCTGCATGAATTTTTCCACTGCTAATTGTCTTAAATTTAAACCAAAGCTTGATGAGCCAGCCATGTCAAGGTGGAAGACAAATGACAGACTCAACAGGGGGGAATTTCATACAATTCCTTGAAGATTTAAACCGCACTTAAAATTTTCTTTCACTGCAAGAACTTACCTCCAACTGCAACTTTCCGCCACCACCCATCCCTTCCAGTTCAACCACCACCTCATGCAAATTTCCTGGACAGGCACACGCCATTTAATAATTTTTGTAGAAAAAGGTATGCAATCCATATATCCAAACTTCATCTGCTTACTGCTTTCATACACATCGAATGAACTTGTACTTATGGAATTAAACTAGCACACTTCACTTCATGCAATGAAATACCTTTTAGTAAGTGCAATCATCAATCTAACAACAAAAAAGTCATTCTAATTATTATTAAAATTTTACTTGCAGAAAATCACCGATCCAAGTATAATGAAAAGCCTGACACCTTTTCCCAAACAGTTCAGTGCATGCACAAGTTTTATTGAATCCTCACCGTCACAGAGGCTTTCCAGACCAATGCTTGTGTTCCCCATGCGCTTGTGTGGAGTTACAAGGTTTGCATCCCAAGCTGCAATCTGAAGCTCAAAAACACACTCCAAAGAATTACTTGTGAGTTGCAACTAAATATAAAAATGACAACTTCCTATGCTGAGCACATCCTTCAATTGTATGCCTCGGATCATGTACTTGTATTGCACAAGATACTTCAGTCCTAATTGGTTTGAACAAAATCATCACCAAAAATGTCATTAATACCAAACTAGTAGTGGAGGTAGCAGACTAAAAACAGGAATAAGGTATGATAATTAATGGAGATAATTAATCATAAGGCACAATCCTTAATAGCATACCCTACTGGAACAAAGAGATCCAGCAAACCAGTTATTTAAAAAGAATACCCCAAACAAGGATGATCCAGTCTGGTTAGTCCAGCATGATTATGACTGTAAGGCATGTTGATAGATGTACGTGAGAAGGTAAATTTAAAGTTCAATGCCAAGTCATAATTGGCTGGAAGGGCAACAAATGTACAGGCACCTTTAAGCCCTCTGGTGAGTGATGAAAGCCACTGGAGAACATTAACTATATAAGCAAAAGGAGAACCCATTCAATACTGCATGCACCTGACCATTTGGGCAAAATTTAAACAATGATACCATATACTTTCTAACTAATTATAACTGTGTCAATTATACAGAGAATGTTTCCCCGAAGATGATTGCGCTTTGAATACAGCAATCCTTTCTAAGCCATCCTGAACAAGTAACAGGCCTCACATCCACAACAATACAATGTGAAGTACATCCTAGATCTAGAAGCCAGTCTTTACATTCACACAGAAGAGAAAATTAGTTTAAGAGATATCAGACACGTTGTAGAGCCATTTCTTCAAACTATGTAGATGTATAGATGGTAGAGATTAGTATTTAACTGCAAAAAAAAGTTGAGGTGCCAGTAATATAAATTGTAGTACTGGAAGCATTAACTTTTAGTTAGGGACAATAAATGGTCAAAGATTTTAGATTTAGAATGAATGAGAATTACTAAAGGACAGATTTCTTTCAATAACTAAAATATAATTATTAAACAGCAGAAAGGAAGCAACACTGGTACATGGGTAGTATAGAAGAGGGGGGAAAAACGTAAAATTAATAAAGAAAACTCTCTCATTTGAGACAGGTGAAAAATAAGTCGAATAATTAAAAAACAAACTAACAAGTAAAAAATGAGATCTCAATTTAAAAGCACTGGTCCTTGATCCATAAGCTTGACCCTTTAAATGTTGGGTTGTTCCTCTCCTTCCACTCCAATTGTCATATTTTCCTTTCTTATAGGAATCTAGAGATGATTTTTTGTGTAAATTCAGAAACTTGTAAGGGATATCCATGCCCACTTTCACAGTGACTATAATAAGCATTAGAATTTTTTAGACAAGTATGCTATTGGAATTTGCTCATTTCTGTACTTAAGTCAAAACAGCAGCTAGAAAGAATGATAAAAAGGGTATAGGAACTTGAAATGTGCCCCCAGCAGACTGCCAAATGAGAAACAAACTTATAAATTCAGAAGGAACAAGAATTTACCTGAAGATTTTTGGTTGGAGGCAGCTTAATGTTAACGGTGAAGTCCTCGTTCCAAGTTGGCTTCTTTTTCCTGCCATCATTGACTGATTACTTGTATCAAATTGTTTTTAAATTGTTAATAGTTCAAGAGCAAACTTGTAAGATTTCCAGTCCATAAGACTATTCTGCAGTCCTAGCACAAGCATCCTCACAAAACTCGATATAAGCAATGGCTATCACTCTAGCAGACCATAATAGCAAATATAGTACCACCTAGAACCACATTTCTCTGTGTTCCTTCTCCAGTGGAGAGGACATAGCTACATTAAGTAAGGAACAAAAAGCCATTTAAATGTGAAAAATCAAGGATTGACCAAACTTTTGAAGAAAAAAGGCAATAGGATTGTGAGGCTAACACCAATCTGTCATTTACCTCGGTAAACTGCGTTTCTTTTCCAGAGGAGATTGTGATTACAGGATGCAGTAAGGCATAAAAAATTTTCAAGATGCAAGTGGTACCAGAGGTTGATGAAAATTCAAAACAATGGCAGATAGGGGTAGTAAACACTAGAACTACTCTCCCATTCATCTCAGCAACAAATTCCGGACACCAAAAATTAAAACAAGTGCATTAAAAGAAATAAAAATCAAATTGGATTGAAACTCCTAGCAATTTTAAGCAAACAAAGCAGGGTTCATGAAGATGAAGTAAAACTGGAAGAAAATATAGAAAATGGGGCATACACCATATGAAAAAATTTTCTAGCTTTACACTTCAGAGCAGGATTTCTAATAAAATAAGAGCATTAAACGAAATTCAGGTAAATGTTTCCTTTCAAATATTTCCTGCAGAGTTAATGAAATTTATCATTCATTCTCAGTTCCCTTAGAATCTCACATCCCCATGAATGCTGCTATGAAAAGTTGTAATTTATACTAATTACTGCCTGATCTTAAACAAAGGAGCTCCAACTCCAATTGCTTAGTTGAACGGAGAAAGAAGAAAGCATATGCTATAAAGTGCATAAAATTTTCAACATAATGACAATTTTGAGAAGGATAAAGATTCAGCCTTAAGATTCAGTTTGTGTATGAGAGAGAGATATGGAAATATCAATAGCTTACCCCCATTTGACCTTGCTTTTGACAACCTGACCATCCAGTTCCATAACCACATAAGGATCACTTGTTCCCTGGAAATACACCCGCAGTTTGATGAGTATAGCTGTATTTATGAAAATCAGAATGTGACTTTGTCGGTTACTACATATAAACCTTGAATTCAAGGGAGGGGGGAACCAACAGAAAACACCAACTGGTTAGGGCTGTGCTTGTGTGTTTCCAGTTGCAGATGCTTTCCATGTAGGCAAGCATAAAAACTTGCACATAAATCCTATTTCTCAATTCAAAAAGGATAAATTCAACGACGCACCCATGGATCCATGGCTGGCAAATCAAAGCCCTTTTTCAATTTTATGAACAACTGGCCATCATATATCTCGCGTACAAATGACCTGCAAACATATCAATCAGATTTCAAGAAAAAAAATAGTATTCTAGTTGATTCCATTATTTGCTGCTAAAATAATTTCAAGAAAAAAAAGGTCTGGCTAGACATAATAGCAAGATGCATCTTCTCTGCAACAACAAAGAGAACAAGTAATGAATGTTTAAGCCTCTAGTATTACTAAAAACAGATGATCACATACTCTGAAAGATACACAGTCTTACAATCTGCAGCATCAATCTCGCGCTTCCCTACGTTTTCCTGATTAAAACAAAACAAACACACCAAATGAACATCAAATTACTCTGGTTTTGTTACCCTGGATAGCAAGAGAGCAAAACGAGTGCCTATTGAATTTCAAATTCTTTTTTATTTCATGTGATTTTGCGGAAACTTTTATATTCAATTAAGACTTAAAAATTGAAATTAAAAATGAATTAAGTATTAATTACAGGAAGGCTAGTGTAGGCTTCGAAAGCGAAGCCAGCAAGAACTACAGCTAGATTGATATCAAAAGGAGGCCGTTCCATCTCGTTCTCTTTCTCTTCTTGAACGGAAACCTCGTCAATCTCCGTATTATTTGTATTGTTCGCTTTAATAATACTCGACGAGAAAACTCCATGTCCGGTGCCTCGGTAGTGCTTCTTCTTCAAAGTTAAAACCCTAGCTTTCCAGGAAAATGAAGACGAAAACCGCCGGTAAAAGTTCAAATTTCTACTCATATGCGAAGTAGGAGTGAAACGGTGATAAAATGCGTGGTTTAGGTGGAGAGAAGTTGCCATGGCCATTGGCCAGTGTCTAATTTTGAGTGACGGTGAAAGAAAGAAAAGGTCCGGCGGTTAATTTGGATTTTGATAGTGGAAGGGGCATCATGATATTTTTCTGTTTTGGTTTGGGTGCATTACCGTGAAGACACGTGTACATAGCTAGACAAGGCAAGAACGAGGAGGATCGAGAAGAGAAAATTGTAGAACCAAGCTGGCAAACGGTCGTTTTTTCGGCGAACTTCAATTCAGACACTAAAATAATTTTTTAATTTATTTATTTTTATATTCAGGTATTTTTTTTAAAAAAATAAAAAAATATTTTAATATATTTTTAAATAAAAAACATCTTAAAATATAAATATTATTATAATTTTAAATATTACTTTAATAATTTCCCTAAACATAATAAATACAAGATAATAGATTGATCAGCATTGCATTAGTACATGTCATCTATGGATTTATTATATGCAGTATTATGCAAGGACAGAGCAAGAAAAAAAATTAAGAGGGATTGAATTAAAAAAATTATTTTAAAAAATTAAAATTTTAGTTATTTTATAAAAAAAATTAGAAAAAATTTTCTTGTAGAGTCGCTGTCAACCTCCCTACATCTGTCACTGGTATCATGGTGTTGTGTGTAGTCTCGCACTATATGATGGTGAAACCAACACATTAATTGTTATGAGCTGCCTCTTTTAATTTAAATATAGTTATATTGTAAATGCAGTAGCAATTGCTAGCAAAGAAAGAAGAGAAAAATAGAAGAAAGAGAGGAAATTAAGACAGTTGAATTGGTTGTCTTCATTCTTCGATTCCTAGCTCGTTCACCATTGGATCGGCCTGAGATTTTGATAGCAGCTTCTAGACACTTTACTCTTTGTTCTGAACCTTTGGATCGAAGATTGATGGTGTGGAAGCTGTCCGTTTTGATAGAAAACAGGGCTGTCAATATTGTGAGTTTTTCTTAAATACTTCTTCTTTAATCTTGTTGTATTCCAAGAATAAGTTGTTCTTGATGTTATTTATGTTGTAGCCCTTAGTTGAATATAAAAAAGAATAGTTGTGAACCTATTATTTGTTGATAATGGAAGGTTTTAAGTGGACTACGGTCCTAAGGTTTTTCCCGCATCGGGTTTTTCATGTAAAAATCTTGGTATTGATTTGTATAATTATTGCTTTATATTTGTTGATTGTTGATCCTAATTTTGATTGCATAAAGAGAAAAAAGAGTTAGAACTTGTAAATTATGAATTGATCCGGGTAGATTGGTATTCGATTATTTGTTTTTAGTTTTCCCAACAAAGTGGTATCAGAGCACTTGTTGTGTAGATTGAATTTCTTGTGCAGTTAAAATGGAAAAGGAAGATTCAAGCATGATAAAGCTCACTTCCTCCAATTATTTTCTATGAAAAACAATGATAGAGGATCACTTATATTGCAATGATTTGGCTTTACCGCTTGAGTGTAAAGGAAAAAAGCTTGATGAGATGGATGAAGCAAAATGAAATGGGATTAATAGAAAGGACACTGCTTATATTAGAAAATGGGTATCTTCTAAGTCCATTAATCATATTTCTCAAAAACATGACTGCTATATAGTTTGGAAGATGTTGGAAGAAACCTTTGCTAAAGAGAGTGCACAAAACAAGATTTTTGTAATTAGAGACCTTTTAAATTTGAAGTATAGAGATGGTGAAAATGCTTCAGAGCATATAAATGAATTCCAAGGATTCTTGAATCAGCTGTCATTGATGAATCTTGAGTTAGCCAATGAGATGTAAGCACATATTGAGTTTATTGTCGGACAGTTGGGAGACTTTGGTGGTGTCATTTAACAATTCTACTCCAAATGGAAAGATCACTTTGAAAATAGTGAAAGATTGTATCCTCAATGAAGAAAAGAGAAGAAAAGGGACAAACACTTCTGAGTCTCATGTACTTGTTATAGAAAGTTGAAGAAGAAGTCCAAACAGGTTCTCTTACGAAAAGCAAGATGGAAAATCCAGCAATAGAAAAGACAAATGGAAACCTAAAGGAAGATCTCAGTCAAGGAAGGGTTTTTAATGTTATTATTGTGACAAGCTTTGGCATATGCGAAAAGATTGTAGAAAGTATAAAAGAGATAAAAAAGATAAAGAAAAGAATGAAAAGAATGGTAGAACTGCAGTTATATTTGATAATGATGTTGTCATTATTTGTGATGATGATTGTGTTAATCTTGTATGTCAAAATACCATCTGGGTTGTAGATTCAATAGCTTCTTACCATGTTACACCCCAACATGATTTTTACTCATCCTATAGTATTGGTGATTTTGGTCAAGGTAGGATGAGAAATCAAGGGATGGCTAGTGTTGTGGGCATTGAAGACATTTGGTTAGAAACCAATATTATGTGCAAATTGCTACTCAAAGATGTTAGGCATGTGCCTGATATGCGCCTACACTTGATCTCTACAGGTACTCTTGATGAAAAAGGCTATCATAATTACTTTGGAGATGGTAAATGAAAGCTCTTTAGAAATTCCTTAATTGTTGCTAAAAGAAAGAAAATGTGTCTCTACATGTCACAAGCCAATGTAATCAAAGGGGAGGTGAATGCAATTGAAGATTGCTATATTGAGATATGGCATAAAAGGCTTGGATATTTGAGTGAAAAAGGCATTGGCATCCTTGCCAAGAAGAATTACCTTCCATTAAAAGGTATGAACTTCAACACATGTACTCATTGTTTAGTTAGTAAACAACACAGAGTTACTTTTCAAATATCACCTTTACATAAAAGATCATATATTCTTGATTTAGTTCATACTAATGTTTGTTCTATGATTGATTAGTCTCTTAGGAGTGCATTGTACTTTGTAAGTTTTATTGATGATCACTCCAGGAAATTTTGGGTCACTTGTTTGAAATCCAAAGATTAGGTACATGATGTCTTTACGGATTTCCATGCTAGGGTTGAAAGAGAAATTGGTAGAAAGCTTAAATGTATTCGAGCTAACAACAGTGGTGAATATAAGGGTCATTTTGAAAAGTATTGCAGGGAACATGATATCAAGTTGTAGAAGACAGCTTTTAAGACTCCACAGCAGAATGGAGTGGCTGAGAGGATGAACAGGACCATTATTGAAAGAAGTAGATGTGTCCTCTCTCATGCAAAGCTGCCTAAGTCATTTTGGGGTGAGGCAATGAAAATTGCAATTGTCTTGATCAATCTTTCTCTATCAGTCCCTCTTGATATTGATGTTCCAGATAAAGTTTGGAAAGGAAAGGATGTATCTTATGCACACTTGAGAGTGTTTGGATGCAGAACATTTGTACATGTTCCTCGAGATGAAAGGTCTAAGCTTGTTAGCAAGACAAAGCAATGCATTTTCTTAGGCTCTGAAAATGATGAGTTTGGCTATAGGTTGTGGGATCCAAAGGAGAAGAAAATTGTGAGAAACAGAGATGTTATCTTCTTTAAAGATCAAATCATTAAAGACTTTGAATAGAAAGAGAAAATAGAGTTTGTTATTTTTATTTCTTCTAATTTAAATCCAAAACCTACTCCATAATTACATTGGATGCCTGCTAATCATGGGGGAGATTTGCAAAATAATGATAATGGTGGTTTTTCTATTGAGCTATTAATTGGTGATCCTGAATTAACTAATGATGATATTGATGTTATTCATAAACAGATTATACAAGAAGCTCTAGATGAGCTACAATTGAGAAAGTCAACTAGATCTCGCCAACTTTCTACTAGATATTCTTCTCATGAGTATGTGTTGGTTACTAATGGGGGAGAGCCAGAATGCTTTGATAAAGCTATGTCATATGAAAAGAAAAGTGAGTTGTTGAAAACAATGCAAGAAGAGATAAAATCCTTGTATGAAAACCATACTTTTGAGTTAGTGAAGCTTTTTAAAGGTAAGAGAGCACTCAAGAACAAATGGGTGTTCAGGTTGAAAATTGATGAACATTGCTCACAGCCAAGGTACAAGGCAAAATTGGTTGTGAAAGGTTTTAGACAGAAGAAGGGTATTGATTTTGAAGAAATTTTTTCATTAGTGGTCAAGATGTCTTCAATCTGAGTTGTGCTTGCTTAGCTGCTAGTTTGAATCTTGAAGTTAAATAACTTGATGTGAAAACTGCTTTTCTCTATGGGTGTTCAGGTGATTTAGATGAGGAGATCTGCATGGAACAGCCTGAAGGGTCTGAATCAAAAAGTAAAGAGCAGTTAGTTTGTAAGTTGAAAAAGAGCCTAGATGGGTTAAAGCAAACTCCAAAACAATGGTACATGAAGTTTGATTCTTTCATGGTGGATCATGGTTATGACAGGACCACTTCTGATCATTGTGTGTTTATAAAAAGGTTTCCAGATAAAAACTTTATTATTCTCTTGTTGTATGTAATATATTAATTGTTAGCTATGATGCTAAGAAGATTCAAATTTTAAAGGAAGAGTTGAGCAAGTCTTTTGTAATGAAAGACTTAGGACCAGCAAAACAGATTCTTGGCATGAAGATCACATGTGACAGGAAAAAAGAGAAACTTTGGCTATCTTAGGAGAGATATGTTCAAAAGGTACTTGAGAGATTTAATATGAACAACTCCAAACCTGTTTATTCTCCACTTGCAGGCCACTTTAAACTAAGTTTTAAGCAGTGTTCTTCAAGTGATGAAGAAAGAGATGAGATGAAAAAGGTTTCTTATGTATTCGCAGTTGATAGCTTGATGTATGTTATAGTTTGCACAAAGTCAGATATAGCTCATGCAATTGGTGTGGTTAGTCGGTTCCTCTCCAATCCTGGTAAAGAACACTGGTCAGCAGTGAAATGGATACTCAGGTATCTCAAAGGTACTTCCAGTTTCAGTTTATGTTTTGGTAATGATAAACCTGTGTTGGATGGATACACAGATGCAGATATGGCTGGTGATGTTGATTCTAGAAAGTCCACATCAGGATGCTTAATGAAGTTTGCAGGGGGAGCAGTCTCATGGTAATGAAGATTGTAAAAATATATTGTATTATCCATTATAAAGACTGAATATATTGCTCTTACTAAAGGAGTGAAAGAGTTGTTATGGATGAAGAAGTTCTTACATGAACTTGGCCTAGTTCAAGAGAACTTTGTGTTGCACTGTGATAGTTAAAGTGCAATCCATCTCAGTAAGTATCCTACTTTTCACTCTCGATCAAAGCACATTGAGGTTAGATATCAATGGATTCGGGATGCTATGGAGATGAAGTCATTTATTGTTAAGAAGATCCATACCGATAACAATGTGTCAGACATAATGACCAAACCTCTACTAAGAGAGAAGTTTGAATTTTATAGAGAAAAAAAAGCAGGCATAATAGAGCCTTCTAAATTGAAGTTTGCATGTTGATCGCTAGTATGGTGAATTCCTCACATGGTGCGTGAAGGGGAGATTTATTGTGTGTGGTCTCGCACCGTGTGATGGTGGGACCACCATATTAATTGTCATGAGCTACCTCTTTTAATTTAAATATAGATGTACTGTAGATGCAGTAGCAATTTTTACCAAAGAGAAAAATAGGAGAAAGAGAGGAAATTAAGACAGCTGAATTGATTTTCTTCATTATTCAATTCCCATCTCGTTCACCATTAGATCGAGTTGAGATTTTGACAGCCGCTTCCAGATACGTTACTCTTCATTCTGAACGTTTAGATCGAAAATTGGTGGTATGGAAGCTGACCGTTTTAACAGAAAACGGGGCTGTCAGTATTGTGAGTTTTTCTCAAATACTTCTTCTTTAATCTTGTTATATTCCAAGAATAAGTTGTTCTTGATGTTATTTATGTTGTAGCCCTTAGTTGAATCTAAGAAAGAACAGTTGTGAATCCATTATTTATTGACAGTGGAAGGTTTTAAGTAGACTACGATCCCGTAGTTTTTCCCGCATTGGGTTTTTCAAGTAAAAATCTTGGTGTTGATTTATATAATTATTGCTTTATATTTGTTGATTATTGATCCTAATTTTGATTGCACAAAAAAAAAAATGAAACTTGTGAATTGTGAATTCATTCAGGTAGATTGGTGTCAGGTTATTTGTTTCTAGTTTTCTCAACACATGGTAACTTGTCATCGAGTACCATATATTTATTTAAATGATAAATTCATCCATAAAATTTTATATTTTCCTTATATATTTTTATTCATTACATCAGTTTGATATAATGTAAAAAAATCTAATTGAGCCCAAATTAACTTTAGTGTGATATACTATTCTTCATTTAAGATATTTTTATTTGACAATAAAAGGTATTTTGTTTTTGAATCAATTTACAGATCTAATAAAAAATTTTCATATTAATTTTTTTGCATTGAGATGAATTTAAAAATTTTTTATAGATACTTTTTCAGATTTTAAACTCACACTATCTAGTTTAGAATCTCTTTAATTTAGATAAAATAAAATAATTTTGTTGTTCTGATTATTTTTTTCCACGTGAATAATTTTGAGATTAGAATCAATTGGATGTATGTTTTAACAAAAAAGATTAGATTAATATTTTTAAAAAATTATTTTTAATATTATTATATCAAAATATCTGAAAATACTAAAAAAATTAATTTTTAAAAATATAAATTTTTAAAAAAATATTATTGAAACAAACAGTAACTTAGAAGAGCTTAAATTAAAAAATAACGATCAACCTGCCTGACAATTCTTGCATTTGCTTTATCGCATCGATGTCTACTTTTAATAAGAAAATATTGAAGGAAAAACAAGAAAGAAGAGATAAATTTTATTACATCTGAGAGGGGTCCCAAGACAAATGGAAAAGGAACATAATATTATACTTGTCCATGCAAAAAGAAGAGCTATTGCATCAGCAGCGTATCAATAAGTCGGAATCCGGTTGATCGGCAGACCATGTATAGCAGAGGTTATTCTTTCATTTCTTATTCTGACCCATGCCAAGCGTGTTCTTCACAGAGTCCATTGCATCCTGGGCCACATGCTTCACTTGCTCTCCAGTCTGCGTACACAAGAAGAAAAATAGATGCGAACAAAATTAATTGATTTCTTTGAAATCACCCTAAAGCCTAAAGGGTACAAGGCACGCTTACGGGTTAAGAGAGGAGATATATAGTTACCTGCTGCAGGAAACCAGCACTTTGATCCTTCTCTAGTTGAGCAGAATCTCCGGTTGACGGAGCCCCAGCTGATCTACTGTCTCTACAGGCTGCATTTGCTGTATCCTGGATGGTTTCAGTCCACTGTTCTACCTTAGCCTGCACCAAATTTAACTAACAAAATTATATTCGTACCTTGATAATATTATTCCCTGTGTGCATGCTTCATGTGTTTTTCGTACCTGGGTGTTGCCCTTGGTTTGGCCTGCATTGAAGCTTTGCTGCGTGTTAGACATACTTCCTTGGGTAATATGTAAACTTGATTTTCTAATCTGGGATTCAAATGTATCAGTACTGCGCTTGTATACTCACTGTTCTTGAAGTGAGTGCATATATAGAGTGACGGAGGAAAGAGGAGGAGGAGGCGATAATTCTCTTAGAGCGGGTTTTCCTGCTTTTGAAGCGGAATTTGAGGGCCTCTGCTGGTTTGCTCGGTCAATTGATCCATATGATCCTCTATGAAGAAAGAAATACGGATCTTCACACTTCGGATGGTTATCTCATATCTGCCTTCCATTTTTCGCACCCTTAATTTGTCCCTGAGGGGATAGTATAATATAGTAAAATGCTAATATGCTTTTTTTGAAACAATGTTTTTTTAAAAATTAAATATTTTTTATTGAAAATTGTTTTTTATATTTTTAAATCGATTTGATATAATAATATAAAAATAAAAAAAATATATTATTTTAATATATTTCAAATTAAAAAATTATTATAATTTTAAATTTATTTTATAAATTTAAGGTGTTCCTGTGACATGTCTCATTGCAGGAGTGAAGTGGGATTCGTGAATAATTCCAATTTGAACTTCAAATTATCTACGAGTAATTCCTTACTTTTTATATTTCTGGTTATATCTCAACTTTTCTTAACAAAATTACGTACAAGCAAACAAAATGTATTAAAATATTGATTAATTTCAATTTACAAGTGCATCTGCTCATATAATAAAAAATAAACAAGAAATTAAGGGAAAATCAAGCATTAAATACGAAGAAATATTAGATAATAAGAGTATGCATATTTAAAATCTTATAATTCTTTTATTTGTAAACATTTAATTTGTTTAGAATATTCCTGCATCTCGTTTTTAGGCCTGCGATGGTTTTATTAAATATATTATTAATTTGTTTATATATCCTCTTAACAATATCAAGAGCTTGAAATTTGTATTATTTTTTTATGATATACGAGGCTGAGTTGGTATTTTTATGGTTCTAAGCTCTGGTGGTGTTTTTTTTTTCATTGTTATTGTCTCTATAGTATATAATTTTTTTGAAAAATAATTCACTTGCATATGTGTAAATATTTTGTTTTGCTTAAATTTCCAGCCTTGCAATCCTGGAGGCTTGCATGCATCATGTGAAGGTAAGTGGCAGGCTAAAAATCTTCCGAGTGGCGATTTAAAAGGAAAGCGGTCGGATAAAAAAAATTATAACATAAAAAAAAAGTTCAGGATATAGAAAAATATTCGCTGTTGTTGTTAAATTTGGATTAATGGATAAATTTTGAAGTTTTTTTATTTAATTATTTGATTAAGATCAGTTTAAAAATAAATTAATATCACTTAGTTAACTTAATCCATCTAAATACAATTAGAATATTATTAAAAAAATTCAAGATAATTTAAAAAGAATATTATTAAAAAAATTCAAGATAATTTTTTTTAAAAAAATTTCTCAATTTACTTATTTGCCTAACCTAAATTTAAAATTTAATTTTTTTGTTATTTGCCTAACCTAAATTTAAAATTTAAGTTTTTTTAAACTTATTTTTAATATCAATATATTATAATAATCTAAAATTATATTAAAAATATTAATTAAAATAAATAAAGAAATTTCAAAACAGAAAAACAAAAACACTCATATAATTTAACCATGTTGAGTGAAAATTACAATCCAGACGTGATACTTCATCAAAATAAAGGAAAGCAAGTGGTACATCCATGATGTTATTATTTTGTTTAGGACAAAGTACAAATTCTTTGCATTGAACATTTAAGTGTTTCCATAGAGTTCCTACATTATGAGAACAATAAGGCACATTTCACAGCCCTTTCTCAACTACTATGGTGCTAAGAGCACTTCTATAGCCATAGCATATGAAAAGCAGCTATGGCTAAAGCAGGGTACTTGGGCTGCTGTTTCTGTGGCTTGTTACAAGAAGTCTGCCAAATCCTAGTGCATGAGAGCCACAGCAGCCTCCTGCACTAAAGGCCGACTTACATGCACAAAATGCTCAGCTTCCCTCTCAACCTCCTCCCAACACCGGTCGGCACCCTTCCCTTCCTTCATCTTCTTCACAAATGCCACAAAGCGTCTCCAGTTATCTGGCTGGAATAAGTGAGGGTTCATTCTCAAGTACGTAAACGCACACATCTCCTTATCATCTGAACTTCCATCAATATTCAATGATGATGCTTGCAAAATTTGCTCGTGCGCGTACTCATCAAATCTTGGCAGTGCATTTTCCCCGGCAAGAGGGACATCTGCTTCCCGAGTTGCTAGAGTCCCTTGGCTCACAAGCCTCTCTGGGGCACAAAGGGCATCCTGTGGCTGTTCATGGTCACGCATTTCTATGCAAGTGAAATTGAATATAGCACCATGCCTGGCTAACATTCGAGCAATAGGAAGGTAACCATCTCTGAATCTTGTGTTATAATATCCTGCCGTGAGTTCTGGGGCATGAGACCGGGTTCCATAGTGCCAATGAATTCCTGCAATCTTCACTGAGATCTTTACACCAATATTCTCAAAGGTTGCCTTTGCTGATGACAATATTCTCTCACCATGGTCCAAGAGCATCTGAGAGTACCAAGTGAGGAAGAATTCACCGTAGGGACTGGTCCAGCCACCACCTTCTTTTCTGAAAAACTGGGTGTCTTCCGGCCAGTTGTTGTACTCACCAGCATCAGTAGGGCCTGTACTCCCCCATTCTGGCTTCCCAGCAGCTTCAGCTGCTGCTTTCAAGCTACTCAACATATACTGCATCATGTAACAGATATCAAGTAAGATTCACAAGATTACAAGTTGGTGGTTTAATCCCTTAAGAAGTTAAAAAGAAAGTAAATACCTTGTCATAACATTGGAAAGCTCCGATTCCTGGAAATCTCCAGGTTCCATTCTGCTCCGGGTATGAAGGATAGCGGAGCTCACCTGCTGGACCCATTCCCACTTGGATTTCCTGAATAGAACATATTCTAAATAATGTAGACAACAAACTTCTTTCAAGACATGCTTATGACATATTTGCTCTAACTTGTTGACAATATCAATTCGTTACCACTGATGACAAATTATTCAAGCAAAGACATCAAACCACTAGAATCAATTATTCGAGTACTAAAGGGGCTCTATCATGCAGGGAAATGACAAAGCAAACCACACGCATAATTAAGCAAAGATGCAACCCAACAGAGACAGATTACCCTCGAAAAATGAAAGCTGTAACGGAGCAGAATCAAAACTAATCATATTCAACCCAAAACAGTTTAACACAATCGTGATTTATAACTATTGAAAAAAAAATAGCCGTGATTAAGCAATTACCACAATGGTGTCACCAAGAAGGTGTTTGAAGTTGTCCCTAAAGGCCCGCATGAAATCAGAGTAACATTGCACAGGTGTCCTCCCCTTGAGAACTGGAAGGGTATCGCATCCAAGTGATATATACTCATAATTCCTCCTTCCCCACTGATCAGTGTATGCAAGGTCTTGATCTTTATCAATCTCCTCCACAGCCCATTTGGGTAATGGAATCCTGCATCCAGTAATTATAAAACCAATTCACACTTCCAATACAAGCACCTTAGGGGACTATCAAAAACAGATTTTACATTCACCTTCCACGGATGGTAATGAAAAAAGAAAAAAGAAAAAGTACTTTTTCAAGTGCCAAGGAATCTAGAAAACTCCACGTTTTCTGACCGATCCCAAGCCAACAGCCCACGCGAGCTTAGACATATGTGGCCAACAGAGGCGCGTGTATTTCACGCTCATAAGTAAAAGGTAAGGTAAAAAAGAAGGAAATAAAACATACGTGCAAGAATCTCCAACGTTGCCACCACACTGATGAAACGACATAACAGCTTGAACCTTGAGACCATGTCGTTTAGCCATTTCTAACAGCTCGGTATACCCTCCCCAATTATACACACCAGGCGCATCTCTCTCCACTAATCCCCACCAAACATCCACCATCAACCCTTCCACACCTGCACTCTTCAACGCCTGCAAACTAGCATTCATTGCTTTCTTTCTATTCAACGTGTTCCCCATCGTCACACTATCCAATGGCATCATCACATAAACTGGCACTCCCTTCTCCTTCTCTGTCTTCCCCTCTTTATACATCTTCTCTTCTTCTGCTGCCTTGCTCTCATCCAATGTCATAAATTCCAATGTTTCTGTCGCGAATGCTCGGCATGCCACTGATAGATCTGGACGGATGCCGTTACATCCGCTTAGTATTGGAGACCTGCAAGGGCTTGTTGGTTGTGATTTTTGCTCTATCGTTTCCTGTTTTCTGATTTGGCATCGGATGTTTGGGATTGGAGTTTTCCACGCAGCCGCTGCGCTGGAGTCACTGCCGGTGCCTGCACTTGTTATTGATTCTGCTTGGATTGGTGTTCCAGCTAGAGCTCCGATCTGAAATGTTATATTCATTGCCATTTCTGTACAAACTATACCCCAAAAAAAAAGCTCCTTTTCTTTTTCTTTTTCCTTTTCAGCTACAACGAGAGTCGTTGAATTTTGAATGTGTAGGAAATGAAGACCACGTAAAGGGATGGCGAATTTATTTATAGATACTGCAAGGATAATATTTAAGTCAATCCTTTTTCGTACCGTAAATGAAACGACACGTGTCCATATGACACGTGGCGGAAATAGAGGCGCGATGAAAGGTGATGGCTAAGATTTCTCTTGTAAGGGTGGTGATGGACGGTGGGATGCGAATGCGCGTGAAAGTTCTGGATGGCAACACGGTTTATAATTTTTTAAGCGGGGAGGAGCGGATAAGGGAAGGGAGAGCCATGAAGGAACGTGATTGGTCACGTGCTCGTGTCCTTCCTTTTAGGCTTAACGCTTAAGACACTTGTGATAGGGTCTTTTGGGTCTTTTTCTTTTTTTATTTTGTTTTCACTTTTCTGTGGCTGTTTTGACGGCCAAGAAAGGATTTTGAATCTTTGATGTCTCTCGAGGAAAGGTTGTGACACGTGGCAAGCGGTGGAAGGAGGAGGTGGGTGAAAGGAGTTAATTGCGACACGTGTTAGGATAAATCCTTGTCAGTGTCTGGCACGTGGCAAACAGCTATGTGGTAATTAAACTTGGCGTTCGTTAGTCGTTACTTTATCTGGCAGCCCTGATTGATGATTGATTGATAACGAGAGGTGCGGAGACAAGCAGAAGGCCTTCATTAGAGAGCAGGGGTCCAGCCCAAGCGTATAAGAATAGGCCTGGAATAAGGCCTTAAGCTCTAACTTTGGGCCTCCGATAGTACAAACAAACCCAATTCAATCAGATACAGAACTAGATTTTGAGCATGGCAATAAAGCTCACCCGATGAAGGTTAAATTACAAGATCAACATAGAAGTAGCTAGATTTGATGCTTTTCGAAGTGGGCTGGAAAAAGAAAAATCAATGTAAAAAAATATGATAGAGTAAAAAAAATTCAAGTTCTAAGTTCAGTAATTCAAATAATATAAGAACAAAAATACAGTACCAGTAAATAAACTAATAAAAAAATAAAACAAATGAAGAAAAAACCAGACCTGGGACAATCTAAATTATTAAACAATCTAATGGTAACTTAATTGATGGTAAACCACAAGAAAAACAAAAACAAAGCAAAATACCAAAAAACCAAAAAGAAACCTTATAAAAAACAAGGATAAAATTTAACAACAAAAGATGCAAGAAAGATGAGATTAAAAAAAAAAAATGATAGATAAAATAGATAGCAATCAACATAATAAGAACAAGATTTGAAAGATTTAAACATAGATAAGATTTAAAAATATTTATAATTTGATAGATTATTTATAAATTAAAAAAATACAAGGAGTTAAATTAAAAAGAATTATATAAGGACAACTCAATAGAAGGCAAACAAAAAAAAAACAAATCAAAACCAGAAATAAAAAGAGGATGAAAATAAAAAAATATTTTAAAAAATACTCAGACAAACCTTCTGAATCTTTTATAATCTCTAAAAATCACATCTCATGAAATCTTAGATCTAAATTAAATAAAAAGACTCAATCATCAACCAATTTAATTTTAAAAGATAAAATTGATGAAAATTATTGCTAAAAAAAGCTTGCAATAGGGGAAAAAAGGAGCAAAGAAAAACATAGAGATAAAATTTAATAGATAAAAAACCAAGAAAGATAAATTTTGAAAAACACATTTGTAATTTCATGAATCATTGAGAGATTAAAAAAGTATCAAGGGGTGAAATTGAAAAACAATGGTAGGCTAACCACAAAAACAAAACAAAACAAAACAAAAAAAATGATAATTTTTTTTTAAAAAATCACCTTAAAAAAAAAGAGAGGGAAACCAAGTAAACCTAGGTGAACATTTTAATTCTGGTATAACTTCTAAAACTCACAATCCGTGAAATCTTGGACCCGGATTCAATTAAAAAAATTAATTCTCAACTAACATAATTGCCAAGGATGAAGTTGGTAAACAAATAACAATAAAAAAACTTGCAAAAACCAAAAATAATAACGAAAATAATGAGGATGAAATTCAATAGAAAAAATCACAATAAAGATGAAATTTGAAAAACAAATTTAAAAATGATGTAAAAAAAATAAGTAGAAATTACAAGAATAAAGAAAAGATTAAAAAAACTACAAGGGATGAAATTAAAAAATATTTGTAATTTGATAAATTATTTATATATTTAAAAATGAAAACATTGTAATTTGAATATTATTGATAAATTGAAAAATAATATGAATTAAATTGAAAAATATTTATAATTTCATAGCTTATTAGAAAAAAATAATGATCAAAAGCATATGAACTAAATGTAAAACAAATAAATTATAAAGGTTGGCTGCTTGTAATTTTTGCACAAGGTGGTATGAAATTCAAGGAAAAGATAAAAAGGACCTTTAGCACCAAATCAATAGCGTGTTAGGTACATACATTACACTATTATATTCCCGTGATTTACAAAATGTTTGTCTAGAACGTGGTATTTGGTGATTGAATAACCTCATACGCGCTATCTAAATAATATCTAAGTTGTCCATATATCAGTGCTTGTTTAGGTTTTTTAATAGTATTTAATATATAATTATTTTAATAATACCTCCAAATAACCTTCAAATATATAACAAAACTAATGTAAAATGATCAAAAACCCTCATACAAGATGCATTGTTTCTATCTCCAACATTGTTATAGTAATTCTACTATTCAAAAAAAAATAAATAACAAAAACACCTCTAAGTCAAAGAATTTAGAATTATTTATTCCAATACTAAATTTGTAACTGTATTGCGCATTAAAAAAAACAAACATAATCCTATGTAATATGATAAAGATTTCTGTGTTAGGGTGAAAACACAATATGACCTTCGAAGCTTAGTTCTATATATATATATATATATATATATATATATATATATTGCAATGGAAAATTAATAATATAAAAATATATCTTGGATTATAGTAATATTTTATAATTTTCAACTGTAATCTTGAAATATTTCCTTGTTATTATATATACAAGGGGAATGTTTAAAAAAGTGATTGTATGAATACTTTGTAATTGACCCACCCATTTGTGAAATGATATAGGGCAAATCTTAAAACTGGCCCCCATCTATAAAGATAGTTTCAATTTTACCCCAAACAAGTTTTTGTATCAATTTTATCCTTTAAATTTAAGAAATTACAGGTTAAATCTTTTCATGCGTATATGGTCTTGGATTCCTTCCAAACTGTATCTTCGGGTGATATAAATATCATTTAAAAAGAATTTAATGATTTCTGTTAAGTAATTTTAATAGAAAGTCTCAATTGAGAAATGAAAATTATTTGAGAACCAGATCTATTTATTAAAAAAAAAAACTTGCTTATTTCTTATAATGAAATAGAATCCCCTTTTCTTTTATCATACGAACGAGGCTATAATTGCTACTAGGCATAATACTGGGAATGAGCCTCCAAGGACTCGTTTACAAGACATTTGAATCCACAAGCAAAAGAAAAATCTATCAAAGTAACAGCCTGGTGATGGCAGAAGCAACCACTGAGGTGTCATGCACTACTCTGTTCAGATTGGTCAGGGGAGATTTGCCGTGGAAACCGTCTTCGCAAGAAGTGGCTTCAATGGCGGCATCATTTGTACCATTTTCAGCAAATTTAGGGTCGCCCTTTTGCAGGGCTTCAATAGCTTCCGGGATGTCGGCTGTTAAAATTGCATCGTAGCAGCTAGCACAAAACCTCAAAGGTCGCCTTAATCCTGGGCTCCTTTTAAGCTCCTGGTTGATGAATCTCAGTGCTGTGCTTGCTTTAGCCCTCACTATATCGACCATGATGAGTGCTAGCCCCTGGACATCTGCTCCGGAGCTTTTAGGGACAGACTTAAGAGAAGTGACACAGAGGCTGTAGTATGGTGTGTGCTTGCATGTTTGTGCTATCAGATCATTGGCAGCAGACTGGACAATAGTGCACTGGCTTGTTAGCAAAAGGGTGGCGGTGAAGAGTAAAGGAGAAAGAAAGAAGAAACCCAGGGACACAGAATTCTTCATCTCCGCAGGATGTCGTGCTAATGATTGCTAGTGACTGCTATTCTGCCGAGAAGACGCATGCTTTTATCGAGAGTTTGGCTGGCTTTTTTTCTCTTGTTTATTTTGGTGTTTTAAAAATATTTTTAAAAAGATTTAATTTTTTATTTTTTTAAAATTAATATTTTTTTAATAATTTAAGATACTTTAATATCAAAAATAATTTTTTAAAAAATAAAAAAATATTTTAAAAACAATCACAGGCTTTCTCGGATGGAAGAACAAATATAAGTGGACTTTACCCTCCTTGCAATGTTATTATTACCATGTTTGGAAGAGATTTTCAACCTATATTTTTTTTTAAATAGATTTTTTTATTATAACTTAATATTTTAAATTATTTTGATGTAGTTATATTAAAAATAAAAAATATATTATTTTAATAATTTTTTAAAATAAACAATATTTTTTAAAAAATAATTACACTGTTTCAAATAAAATTTAAAACGGCTATCTTAGCAGGTTGACGAGAACGTCACTAAAAAAAAAAACGGACACTTAAAGTTATTGATAAGAGAGCAACTTCCGACAAATATAAGATAAGATGATCCAATCATTCTTACTCTAAAAGATAAATTTCTTTTTAATTGAATTATGTTAAATGGTAATGGCCCTTCTTTTTATTGATTGAAATAGACACTCCTTTTAATGCACTAGGGCACTGTCGTTATCATCATGTTTCGAAGAGATTTTCAACTTTTTTTGTCTTATTAAAATTTGATTCTTTTTACTTTAAATTAATTTTATTTTAGAGTTTATTATTATTTTAATTTGTTGATATTAAAAATAAAAAAAAAATATTATTTTAATAAAAAATATTTTAAAAATAACACTAGTATATTTTTAAATACCCTTAAAAGCAGTTAACTTGATAAGATGATGACAACACCACTAAAAAAAACGACACTTAAAGTTATTGAGAAGACAACAACTTGGACAGCTCTAAGATGATAGAATCATCCTTGCTCTGAAAGATAATTTTTTTAATTGAATTATGTTAAATGGTAATGGCCTTCTCTTTATTGATTGAAATAGAAAAGCCTTTTGATAATAAAGCAAGATTAAATGAATGAAGGCTAGAAAAACAATGTCACTTGCTAACAACTGCAGCAGCAGTTCTGGCGCCATTACTCCATTTACAGTCTCTGGTCCTCTGTTCATGGAGGGCAATTCATTCCCACCAGAGAAACGAAACTCTCAATTTGGACAACGACATTCGGCTACAAATTTCATTTTCCCCGGTGACAGCCTTGCTGGATATTTGAAATTAGGTTGGTGATGGGTCAAGTAGTTTAAATTGTATTTTTTAAAAATTTTTAAAAAAATTATATATATTTTCAGATTTTTTTAATATTTTAATATCAAAAATAATGTTTTAAGAATAAAATAATATATTATTTTAATATATTTTCAAATAAAATATAATTTAAAACTAAATTATTAATAAACTTCTATACATATCTGTATCTATGTTCCGAAAAACCATGGTGTGGCGTTAAGCTCATTTAAGCCTTGGCGAACCACGTGGTCTAGTATGGTTTTCATTTTAGCCTTGGCGCACCACGTGGTCTGGTACTTTACTGGAACAAAAGTCATTGATTTGGGCTTCTGGAACCTCAGAAAGTCCAACAAGTCAAGAGCATTTGGGATGTCGAACCACCTCAAATAGATTACTACATCCAGTACTACAAATTTTAAAATTATTAAAAATTTATATAATAATTAATTTTAAAATCTATAAAATTAATTAAAATACAAAAAAACTAATCTAGATATCCATATTAATAATAATAAAAAAAAATCATCAAGATCTTGTGAACCAACGTAACCTTGGACAAGGCTGGTACGCTCGTGATGAATTGCGATCCCTGAATACAATATTTCCTGATCAAACTTGGTTCACTCGTCACTGATCATGAGAACAAAACATTATTAAATAAGAAACTGTGCATCTCTTATTATAAATTGATGCAATTATTGATATTGGTAATAAACAGTTCATAAAATCTAAAACAATCCAAGACAAAATATGATTTTTTGAAGGTTTTCACCAACCTCATCGCCCACAGGATTCACTCTTCACGTATTTGATGATACGACACGTTGCCGAAGCTCCATTTACATCGCTAAATCTCAAGCCAGAAATCATGCAGGCCCGGGAGACAGCGCTGTGCTTGACACCTTACTAGCAAGGATGCTTGATCACGAATGGAGGAAGAGTTAAACTCTGCCGCGGCAAATGCAGTTTGTATTATTGATTACCAGAGCCTGTCAAGCGCTGAATACTTGTAGGATTCGTCCAGAAAGATGTGTACTGGTTTTTCGTGGACAAATCCTGCTCCTAATGGTGAAGCCGTGCCCGTTGGAGGTCTAGCTGGTGCACCTCACAGAGAGCTACTATTCTGGACACCCCCTTTGACAAAAAGACTTGACAACATAGTTTTCGATAATTCTAATTCCAAGAATGAAGGGTTCTCCAAGGATACAACGGATTAGAAAAGGGCTTCAGTCATCATAAATCGTCTTTGTTTTGTATAAAAGAAGAGGAAAAATTGTTGTCTGAAATAATTTTAAGCTATGGCACAAATCAACGCATTACACATCAGAGAATTGCGGACAAGATGAGGGCAAAATAAACTTCAAATAGGCCTCGAACAATCAATAGTTAAATACCCAGTCTAATTACTACAAGACCTGCTTCATGGCACAAAGCTCACCAGCTAGCCCTACCGCCACTGGCATTCAAAACGTGAACATATTACCGTCTGAGTTATATTTCTGATGAACTGCTCAATCCCTCACACATCAGATATCCTGGCAAATGACATGGAATAACTCAGAAACATCTTTAATAAATCTTGAGGTTATAGCTACCATAAAAAAAGGAAATTTTCTCAAATTCCAAGTACTACCCATACATCTGCATACCCATTACAAAGCACCAAAAAAACATTCCTAGCAAACTCAACAACATGCCATCAAGACACCAAATAATCCTAGTTCCACAAAAGCCACATACACACTCCTCGAACCTTCATGTTCATCACTCCAGATAGAAGAACATAACTGATTTAAGCTTATTATTGATGTAGATATTGAAAAGCTTAGCCTGGTTTCTTTGTATATTTCTGGGCAACAAAGAAGATTTAACCACATCAAGCACCAAATCCACTTGTTTTTCCAAATGAGAAGCCATGCTGAATGAACTTAAAAATGCAAGGAATTGTCAAAGTCTTCATAAAGGTCTTTGTAAATGCCCTTAGCAGCACCACAGTGGTAAAAAATAAAACTTCGGGAGCACTACAAACTCAAGCACAGTATGTGCCAGATGAAAGTGTTAATTTACAGGCCAGAAAACAGAATTAAATGAAAACTCGTGTTTGCAACATACGGCCGTCAGGTTCAACACGCCTGAGCTAAAACATGCATCAAACACAAATATTGTTTCAAGTCTCCAGAATAAACAATCAAAAGAAGATAAATGAAAGAAAGTAATTTCTTCACAACCTGCCTTCTCCAGTCATTGCACCAAATCATCATAAACCGCCAAAAAATCCCAATTTTTTGCTAAACCTTCTACAGCAATCAAACACAATTTCATACATTATAGTTTATCAGCAATCAATAATAATAATAATCAATTAGATATATTTAATTAATAGTTAAAGCAGAGCACGAGAAAAATAAGTTGTGTTTCTTTCCCTCTCCACTCTCCAATGTTCAAAAGCTATAAAAAGCCAGGCCACGGTAAGCGGGTACAAGGAGGGTCAGATTAGTTGATGTCGGAGTCGTCGAAATCGTCTTCGAAAAAGTTGAAGAAATCGGCGTCGGCGAGCTTGTTTTCCGTGTTGATGACTCCCTCCCCGAACATCTCCGGTGTGTCCACGTCATCCGCGTCCATCGCCACAGTCGATCCTTGCTCCTCCCTGTCTGCGAAGAAGTCTACCTGCATCGGTCTCATATCTCTCTCTGTTACTGCTGGGAAGGGATTCACTGATCGATTTGGGGCTAGCAAACAGACGAACAGAAGGGTTTTGTTTCAAGTTCATTTTTTTAGTTAATACCGGGCCAGTGTCTGCGCACGTCCTAATTTTACCAATTGAATGAGGCTTGAAATTAATAATAATATAAAATTATTATAATTTAAAATTGAGAGAAATCAAATTAATAATTTTTAAAAAATAAATTTAAAATTTAACTAGGTAAATTATACTTTTTTATATAGGTTAATATTTTTATTTTTTATAAATATATATACACACACACATATGTGCAGAAACAATTTATATATTTTTGTAGTTTAAAAAATTTAAATTCAATAAAAATAAACAATTTATATATTTTTGTAGTTTAAAAAAATTAAATTCAATAAAAATAAAAATATATATATATATGCATATATATAATAAAAAAATTTAAAACTATATAAAAATGAGTAAATAAATAATCATTAACAATATCTGAAAATAAAATTTAAAAAATTGATAAATAGATAAAAATTAAGATATTTAATTTTGAAAGACAGGATATTTACATTGCTTTTGTTTGTTAAATTTCTTTATTAAATAAATTTTATTTAAATAATTAATATTATAAATATAAATATAAATTGATTGAATAAAATAAAAAGAAAAAAAAACACCACACAAGACAACACATGTAGTAAATATTTTTTTATTTCATAAAAAAAAATTATTCATGTAAAAAATAAAAACAATATAAATAAATTATCCGAATAACCAAAAAAGTGCAATTAGATCAAAGCTTTATGTTGCAATGTTCAATATTTTGATTTATGTATGTCTATCATCTTTTTCTATTTTTATCTTCAATTATTGTTCATGACTTGTTTTTTTTTTTCAACACGCATGATTCTAAATTGCTTATATGGTTTATTTTATTGGAAAACAATAGTTATCTCGTGATAGTTAGTCAAGTATGATTCTAAAAGATATGAGTTTTTTATTATATAAAAATCTATTATTCATCCTCTCACATGTTACTGTGAATGGACCATTCAAGCTATTTATATTTTTTTAATTTGATCTTTAATTTTTTTTTAGTGATTTAGTTCTAATTAAAAACTAATTGATGCTGATTTGTTATAAAAAAATGAAATTGAAAGAAGATGGACAAAAAAACAAACATCAAACATATGTGGCTTGCTATAAGTTTTGTAAAATACATACTCTGGTTCTTGAATTTTAAAAATCACATGAATTATATAATTTTGATGCCTTAGTATGTTTCTAATTAAATTTTAGTGCAAAAAATTATTTTTGTTATTTTTTAGTTCAGGATTGGGATATGAGTAAAAGAGGTTATCAAATTCAAGTGGTAAAGAAAGAAAAGCGTTATTAACACTGATTTACACAACCATAATAGATAATATTTATGTTAGATTGTTTCATTTGATGAGGGGGTTCATATTAGGTGTTGTTTTACCTTTAAAGTTCATAAAAAAAAATTTAAACTCTGATTTTTTTTTCAAGTTGATTTTGATTTTTATGGTATTGTTTTGAGTTTTTTAGGTTATAAATAGATTTATCATGTTATTGTTTTTTTTTTCTAAGAGTCAAGTTGATTTTGATTTTTATGGTATTTGTTTGAGTTTTTTAGGTTATAAATAGATTTATCATGTTATTGCCTTTTTTTTCTAAGAGTCAAGTTGATTTTGATTTTTATGGTATTTGTTTGAGTTTTTTAGGTTATAAATAGATTTATCATGTTATTGCCCTTTTTTTTGTAAGAGTTTAGGATAAAAGAATGGGTTTAAAATATGTTTTTGGATAAAAACAACTAAACTTCAATTTTTTTGCCCATCACATTGGTCGAAATCTATATAAATCAAATGTTGATTTTTTTTTTCAAAAATATTCAAGGCTCATAACATGTCATCTATTCCAATTACAAACAAAATAATTAAATATCTAGGTGCACAAACCCTAAAAAAAAGTAGATCAAACAAACTAGCCTGAACTTTGTTTGTTTTTTGTTTCCTTGTAATTCTGTTGTTTTATGCTTGACCTTTGCTCTCATTTTTTTTCTAATTATTTTTTGAAATTAATTAGTTTTTTTTGGTTTTCTTCTCTAATTGTTTTTAATATATATTTAAATAGTATCCTTTTTCTTTTTTATTTTGTTTGAAGAGTCTTTTTTAAATAATAATTATTTTTTTAGTTATGTATTTAGATTGAAAGAGTTTTTTTATCTATATTTGTTTTATTTTTTTGTATGTATGAAATTTATTTTTGAAAATAATATTTTTAATATATGCAGCCTTACATATTTTTTTTCTTCTTTAATTTTATTTAATCAATTTAATTTGTATTACTATTTTTATTATTGTTAAGAATGTTAACTATATTTCCATACTAAAGAATGTTAAGAGTTACTTATTTTCAGGAGAATGGAGATTGAATTGTAAGAATAATAATAATAAAAAAAAAGTTGCAATTAAATTGATTTTTTTTATAATAACCTTACTGACATAGATTTATTTATTTATATATCCCCAATTAATTAGATTTTACAATCTAGTGCATGTTTAACTTAGAGCTTGAGCCATGGAATTTTGGCCGTAATGGCACAAAAGTTATGGGTAATATAAAGAGAAAAGCTAGAAAACTCTCGATTTTTCAAGATTAGCTTTTTAGTTGAAAAGAAAAAAATAATTACGTAGCGTTTGATTACAAAAAAGTAATTCTAAAACTGTCTTAAAGACTCTCTTTTTCATGTTTTTAATTAATCAAGTTTTTATTCTTAAGTATCTTCCATCTGAAGATGTAACCAAGCAATTCCAGAATAATCACTTAATATAGAGTTGTCAAACCTTTACATGTAGAGTGTGCTTGGTATTGCGATAACTGTTGTAATTATAATTTAAAAAAAGTTGTTTTTATAAAAAATACTTTTGATTGAGGTTGATTTGAAAAAATAGATATTTGGTTAAAACTATGGTTAAAATTGAGGTTGAAGAAAAAATAATTTAATGTATTTGGTTAAAAATGCTTTTGAAATTAAGGTTATAAAATAATTTTAAAAAATATATATTAATATTGATAGTTTTAAATTTAAATATTATAGAATTAATCACTCCTATTACATCATGAAATAAATAATACTTTATATAAAATATTTTTTATTATTCCATTAAACTATTTATAATTCTATTATGTACAAAATTTATCCGATAAAAACTACCGTTTTCATAATATTTTGAGCGTGTAATAAAATTAGATAAAATATTATCAGGTATAAAATTGATATTATAGTGCGAGTGAATTTAATTCACTATATACTAGTTTTTTAGGAAAAAAATACTATTCACATCACAGGGCAAATGAATTTAATTTACTTCAAACTAGTTTTTTTTTTTAAAAAAATATTAATAAAATTAATATTTTTTTTTTAAAAAGTGTGTGAACAGTGCAATTCACTCTTGAAAAGTGCAAGAGAACTGCAGTGTTCATTATTTTTCAAGCGAACATTAAAAATCTCTTGCACTGTTCACTGAACAGTGCGAGCAAAGCAGCAAAATGCTGCTTCTTCTTTTTCTGCATCTGGGACGCGAAAAAAATATGGGACCTATACACAGTAAAATGTGTTTTTTTGTTACCAAACAGGTTACCTCTGCGTTTTAAATAAAACACAGATGCAACCTCGTTACCAAACAGATTCGTAATCTTTCCTATCCCAATATCATTAGTAGAGCTACATAGTATAATAACTATTTTTTTTAAAGTTGTTTTTATTTAGAAATATATTAAAATAATATTTTATTTTTATTTTTTATATCAGCATTTCAATATAATTCAACAATATAAAAAATTAATTTAAAATTTTAATAAAAATCAAGTTAAAATTCAATATCAAACAACACTAAACTTGTCACGGTGGGTCGAATCAGTGATTAGTTGACTAAAAATCTAGTTTAGGTAAAATTTATTTTTTAATTGGTTTGAACATCAAATCAATCAAACTCAGGTGATTTAGTGGGTTAATATATACCTGGTTAACCTAGCTATGTCTAGATATCTAGATGAGATCCATTAACTTAAAGAAAATTAATTTCCGCCCAAAAGAATTGCTTCAAGGACCCAATAACCCGAATCCTTAACCAAGGCGCGAGCCCAACTGTTAATAATTTTGAAGGCGTTGATATGTCGTTTTGGACACTTGACTATGGCCCCCAACATAGCAATAGCATCAGGAGAGAGGAGAGACGACATCGTTTAATGCATTGGTTAAGTTTCGGTTATGTTTATGTAGGCAAAGAAAATGGAGATTTATAATATCTGATGGAGTGCGAGGGGATAAAGAGAACGTGGCAAATGGAGGGAGGACCTGTAGCGATTGGAAATGGAGTCCTTTGCTAGTGGGTGCGTCAGAGGTACTGGTACTGTTTTTTTAACAACGAAACCCTGCTCTAGCCCCTCCTCTCAAAAACCTCTCATCTTATTATGGAAATTGAAGAAACCCTATTTCTCCTACCCTCATTGTTATAGCACCGCTACCAGGTGTAGTAGCAATAATCGCTGGGACCCGAATGCTGAAACGCGAAAGTTCAATTTTAAGTTCAAGTTTCGAGACAAAAACGGTGATTCAGTACGACTAGAAGAAGATGAGAAAGGTGGTTCTAGGAGAAAGGGGAAGAAAAGGAAGCGGAGGTGGTGGTCGGAACAAGAAGAAGAGCCTCTCGGTATCTTGGAGGAAGCTATTGACAGTTTGTGGGTTCTTCAGGTAATTCTTATCCTTAATTTGTAACTACCAGAATGTTTGTCTGTCTTTGTACGAGTAGTCATGTTATCTGTACCAACGATTTTATTGGCTGACACCTACTACCTCGTCAGTTGCTAAATAATGTGACTACTAGTATCTAGGCAATCCTGATTTCTCAAACTCCAGTTCAATGTTAGTGACTAGCTTTTCCTCAGACAAGAAGACATCATCATGAAGTTAGTTCGAGGTTTTGCAACTTATGAATGGATTGTTGAGTCTGTACTCTGTAGTTGTGAAGTTTTGGGGATGAAAATTAATGTAATTCAACTATCAGAGTATTGACAGTAACGTAATTCTAATAGTTGAGCTCTTTGGTCAGTGCAGCTAGCCAAATCCTATGGTTGGATGTTTCCACCTATCGTCATAACTTCCCTGCTCGCTACTGGCCCGAAAGCCTTTCTCATGGTATTAGCACTGTCAGTTGGACAGTCAGCACTGACTTTTGCATTTCAGAAGTTACTGGGGAAGACTCAAAGCAAGCCGAAACGCAAGGTCCGTAAGAGGAGGAAAACAACTGGCAGCACTGTAAATGATGCTGATATTGGTGATGAAGAACAAGACAAGGAGGGAGCTGTAAAGGGAAGAATGGGGTATCGGTCTTGGGTTGTTGATGATAATGGTTCCTTTAATAAAGATAACCAAGATGCTCCCAACTTTGGTGGTTGGGATGAGTTTGATGCTACAGAACCTCAAAGGAAACGTCAGCCTCGAAAGAAACCACTGGCGAATGGCAAGTGGAGCATGAGTGGGAGAAAAAGTGACACACCCTTGCTGTTGAGATTGTTAATTGCTGTTTTCCCATTTTTAGGTTCCTGGACAAAGATGCTTTAATGTTTTTCATCATTCGAATTAGCCTCGAATGATGCAAGCCTTTGGTTTTGTTTATGCCTGCAAACAAGAAAGGTGAGTTACAAAAATTCAAAGGGCGGGATTGTTTCTGTTCATGCCGGAATGCTTTTCCTGCAATTTGAATCAGCTGAAGCCAAGATGGGAAGGTCAAAGAATCAACAGTTACAGAGATAATATATAACAGCTTCTCGTTGAGATGATGAAGATTCCTCCATCGTATATTATAGTTGTCTTTCATTCAATTCGATTCCACATATAGTGCCAACCTGAGTTTATTTTTTTTGGAATAAACTTGTCATTGAATGTCATCGTTGCTCGAGGCGGATAAATTTCTTCCTCCGAAGTTTCTTTTCTTGTAGTTATTAAGCTGCTTTTGAGCTTTACTTTCTTTTCACAGTGAGAAACTGGGAGTGCCATCTTAAGAGTTGAGAATTGTTGCATTCTGTACAAAGTGCTCCTATAATATTTTCTCTACAATTTTAATTCTCATCATGACAATAAAAATTATATTATCAAAGAGCCAAGAGGAAACGAATAAGTGAATAACCGTGTGCCAAGAATAACTATGATAGAGTTCAAAATTTCTAAAGAACAGGGAAAGGGCACACCATGTCATCTAATTTTCAACCAAATGTCAGCCATGACCAATTAAAGACATGTATCTTGGTGAAACTTTCTCTTTTCATTTTCATAGGCAACTAAATAAAGGCTGTTTTTACATCCTTTTTTAGTATGCTGAAGATGAAGTTTGCTTGAGGTAAATTAACACCAGCAAGGATCAATGAAGCACCCAAAGAATGAATTGACTCCACTTGAGAACGAATTATGCAGTCTTTAACTCAAAAATAATGTCAAAACACAATAATATGTTATCGTGCAAATAGCTGCCCCCCATTCACGTAGCAAGTAGATTCAGAGTCTTGGAGGCAGCCCACAGAAACCTCCCTCATACTTCGGAAAAGATTCAGACAGTGGATGGTCTGGAATCACACCAAGAATAAGGGAGAGAGATGCTGGCATAAAGAATCGCGACAAACCTTATCAATACCTGTATGAGCAGGTGTCTCATACCAAGCGACTGTAACAGCCAAGCCAGAACCATCAGATAGCTGAAAAACTGATTGAATCTTGCTGTGGAACAGGATTAACACGCGGGTTAGGCACAGATGGCATAGTTCATAGATGTTGTAGAAGCAGAAGTGATTACCCTTTCCCAAATGTGGGTTCTCCATATAAAACAGCAAGTTTACTGTCTTTCAATTCACCAGCCAATATTTCTCTTGCACTTGCAGTTCCCTTGTTCACCTAATTGAAACTCAGAACAAAGTGAGTGGTTCCTAATCAAAGGTTTGGTGATGAAAATATGGAAATCGAGCACATAACTACAAAATCCCGGAAAAGTAAAGCTCTTTGCCCAAACACGCAGGGGAGAAACAATGATGATGTGGTGGAAACTTAATACCACGGGATGAAGAAATTTGCAGAAGCTTGATCACATGCAAAACAGTTCTTTTATATTGCAACCATATTATATTGCCAATTGAAAGAGTGAGAGTTTGTGACCGATCATACACAGAGAAGACATCAGGTTGAATCATTAGAGCCTTCATGACAACTGGGAGTTCATAAAACTGCTCAAGTTACATACTCTAAGTATCAACAAATGTTATGACGTGATCCCTGGATTCAGTATAAGAAAGCGTGCCAGAACAGCAAGGGGTTCTGAGGCTGCAATTGCACCACTTACATCCGTTTCGTATAAATCTCTAACCCCATGGCTATCACAAATATACACTATGACACCTTTGTCTAACCTGAACAAAATCAGCAAATCAACAGGCTAGTATACCATGATTTTCATTAAACAGAAGAAAGTATTGGATGATCCGTGATCACATTTGTTATGTTAGTTCAAGGTTCCAATAATCTTTGTAGTAAAACCCCCCAAAAAAGAGAAAAAGATGGCTAAGTATTCAATCTCCTCCCATCCCACCCACCTGCGCAAAAATCATGTCCAAACATAGTTCAAATTCAATGTACAAGTATAAGATAAGAGAAAATCAAATATTTCCATTAATATCGAGATACACTTCAAATAAATATGACTATAAACACTTCCAGTAATCACTGGAAGCAGCACTGAAATGTTTGAAGGAGAATGTAACGACAATGCCTAACACTTCTCTTTTCCAAGAACGTAGCAGACCCAAAAATATACTGTTACTTGTAAGCAATAGATGTATATCTATATCTTTTTCCAGTGTTAGTAATAAAAACAGGTTCTGGTGTCCAGTCAAGCTGCGGTACTGCAACTCCTGCGTAGCACCGCCGACTATTTTACTTTGTTTACACTTAACAGTAACAATTTTCTCAAGATCATGGTTCCCACATGAAACATACTAGGGGGGAAAATGTGAACACTTGCTGAGTGAATAAATGGCTGATCTTAGACAACGAGTCTAGAAGATGAAATGATTATGCAGACACATACACGCCCATACATGATATATCCATCTAGTCCTTTTCTCCTGGATAAAAGCCAAGTTACTATATGTATGGATTTCACAATCAAGACATATCACTGAAATTTCAGGTGACCAATAAACATAATTCACGAAGGGTACAGAGGAAGAGACAACAAGCACGGATCTTGAAATAAAAGAAAACATAAACCATGAACATAAAATGTGTATTTCTGGGATTTCCCAGAGTTCATTTTAAATGCACCAGAATTAGGACTATATTTTAAAGATTTTTCAAAGAGAAAAATTAGTTTTGATCAAGGCATAAATTAATTTTAAGAATACTCTTACTCATAAAAATAAAAGATTCCGCAAGTGCAATAAGCCTTTCATCTCCTAATTACTGAAAAGCAAGTTTAAAACGATTTTTCTGCCTCTGCTTTTGTTTTTTTAAGTCCTCGCAGAAGTAACTCTCTTTAGGAGATCAAACAAGTATCAAGCTAGCCTTTTTTATCATGACACGTGGAAGTCGAAAGAGAGCAACGACTATTTAGCGATAATAGTCTATCTCGAATAAAAAACAATTTATTTATTGTTATCTATCATTCTCAATTGTTGCTTTTTCTTTACTCTCTTTTTTTTTATTCCGGTCCAAGCCCAGTTTAGTATTATATTTCAAATGGGATTAGATAAAATTTGATTTTAAAAAATAATAATTAATTTTTTTATGTTTTAAAACTGTTTTGATGTTCTAGAATTAAAAATAATTTTTAAAAAATAAAAAATATTATTATAATATATTTTTATATAAAAAATATAATTTAAAAATAACCACTTTCAAATATCGTCTAAGCGAGTTTTTAGAAATTCAGTTTTTATATAAAAAATATAATTTAAAAATAATCATTACTATACTTTCAAATATCATCTAAGCGAGTTTTTAGAAATTCACATGGTTTCTCATAAATTTAATTATTTTTTATATTTTTAAATTGTCTAAAAATTAATTATTTTTTATATTTTTAAATTGTTTAAAAATAAAAAAAATATATAAAATAAAAAAAAATTATTTTAATATATTTTTAAATAAAAATCAAATTTCAAAATTTAATTTAAAAAAACCCGGCCTTTGCTTTAAGGCAAGTGGTGCTAGCAACCATCTTGCTTACACAATTGAAATCATCATTGCGAGCACTTCACTTGGAGCATCGGAAGCACCGCGTTAACATCCGAAGTCACTAACGACGAGCCGCCGTGGATAGCAAAGATTGATTAGTTTGAGGGCTTTTTTTTTTTTAGTATTCTTCATCTTTGCAGGGTCAACGAAGCAACTTTCGAAGTCTTCTTTACAAGACAAGCCCTATTTATGACATTGATGCATACCAACCGTCGCTTTGATTTTTCTTTTCCGCAGAAAACAGGCAATTTAGCTCTTGCCTCGGATTCAAGTCTAAAATTTAAAGTGGACTGGCAACCTTCGAGGAAAGTTCAATTTTTAAATGCCCTCCTTTTCTGACATTGAGTAGCTTGACCTTCGTGGGATTCCCAAGAATACATACAGCCTCGATTACATCATGATTGTTAAAATCGCGAGTTTAATTTTAAAATTTTATGATTTTATAAGTAAATATATATATATAATATATTAAATAAGGTTACATCGGTCAAACTCAATTAAAACTAGTAGAATCAGATTAATTTTGTAAGTTTAATTGATTTTAACCTAGTTTAATCAATTTTAAATTATAACTTATAAAAATTAAAAAAATTATTGTTTTTTTATTTGTATTTCCCGACACTCTGATACATAGTTGTCACTCCTCAATCTCCCCTTTCCCTCTCAAATTTTCAATATTAGCATACTAACATAAGTATTAAAGAATATTAGATATAAAAAAGCCTTATACTTTATTTTTAGCCAAGAAGGCATGATCGGATGATCAAAATCATGGGGAGACAAAGATAGATGATGAGGAACTAAAAAAGTAAAATAAAAAATAAAAATACTTATATAGAAAAAATACTATATTTTAGACTAATCATTTATTAACTATAAAAAAAGACGACAAGGATTTAAAGAGAACTTGAAATACATGCCTTGCTTGGTGGGATATTTGAATATTATTTCTAGAACTTGTTGCTAACGTAAAAAAGGTCGAAAGTGAGATGACATTAGATTAAATTGATGTTATTTTGTATGTTTTTATTCTTGTTGTTACGGTTCACTTCACTATATTGGTCTTTGTTAAATTTTTTTAAGTTGATGATATATCTTAGAATATTGTATCATTTTACTAGTTGCGTGCAATGTATTCCACGACCTCTCCTCTGTAAAATGTCCTCTCCTCTGTAAAATGTCCTGAAACTCTATTAATAAAACATAAATGTTCAATTTTTTTTTCCTTTTCTTTTTGTATTTTTAAATTATTTAAACCGTGTATAAAATTTTATTTGAACTATGTATTTTAAAGTGTTTGGGTATCTGTATTGTTTATTTTTTTATGATTTTATAAGTAAATATATATATAATATATTAAATAAGGTTAAAACTTGAAATCGGTCAAATTCAATTAAAACTAGTAGAATTAGATTAATTTTGTAAGTTTGATTGATTTTAACGGAGTTTGATCAATTTCAAATTATAACTTATAAAAATTAAAAAATTTATTGTTTTTTTATTTGTATTTCCCGACACTCTGATACATAGTTGTCACTCCTCAATCTCCCCTTTCCCTCTCAAATTTTCAATATTAGCATACTAACATAAGTATTAAAGAATATTAGATATAAAAAAGCCTTATACTTTATTTTTAGCCAAGAAGGCATGATCGGATGATCAAAATCATGGGGAGACAAAGATAGATGATGAGGAACTAAAAAAGTAAAATAAAAAATAAAAATACTTATATAGAAAAAATACTATATTTTAGACTAATCATTTATTAACTATAAAAAAAGACGACAAGGATTTAAAGAGAACTTGAAATACATGCCTTGCTTGGTGGGATATTTGGACATTATTTCTAGAACTCGTTGCTAACGTAAAAAAGATGGAAAGTGAGATGACATTAGATTAAATTAATGTTATTCTGTATGTTTTTATTTTTGTTGTTACGGTTCACTTCACTGTATTGGTCTTTGTTAAAAAATTTTAAGTTGATGATATATCTTAAAATGCTGTATCATCTCACTAGTTGCGTGCAATGTATTCCAAGACCTCTCCTCTATAAAATGTTCTGAAACTCTATCAATAAAATATAGATATTCAATCTTTTTTTCCTTTTCTTTTTGTATTTTTAAGTTATTTAAACCATGTATGAAATTTTATTTGAACTGTGTATTTTAAAGTGATTGGGCATCTGTATTATTTATTTCACTTTTATTTTTATTGTTTTATATCATTATCTACTATTTGATTGGAATTGTTAATATATAAATAGTTAAAATATTTTTTCTTGCGATTTTATGATTCGAGTTTACAATCCGAGCTTATATTATATATTTCGTACCGTGTCAAAAAAATATTTTTAACAACCTTGGATGACACTGAGCAGTTCGTCCGTCTGCCTTTCCTTTTTCCATACCACACGTTCGTTTTTAATCGTCTCTTCTCAAGGCTCTGTTTATTTGCTAAAAAATAATGTTTTTAAAAAATAAATTATTTTTTATATTTGATAGTATATTAAAAAATAAATTAAAAATATTTTTCAGTATTTAATTATGTCATAAAAAATAAGCTGGAAAATAACTTATTAATGTTTTATTTTTTCAAATTTATTAAAATAACAAGGAACAAATCTTACAAATTAAAAAGTTGAATGACAATGAAATTAAAAAAATATTATTTCACAATAAATTATCTCAAATAAAATAAATAATAATCAAAATAATAGAGATCAAATCTAAAAAGAAAAACTAAAAGATGAAGAAATTAAAATAATAATATTAACATTTTATAAATTATTTCAAATAAAATAAGTAACAATCAAAGGAATAAGGATTAAATTTAATAAGGATTAAATTTAATAGATAAAAAATTTATATAAAAAAAATAACAAGGAAAAAGCAAATAACAATTATAAAAATGAGAATCAAAGTTAATATAAAAATTAAATTTTAAGAGATGAAATTGAATAATAAATATTCAAAACAAAATATATATAACAATAAAAAATTTGAGGATCAAATTTGGTATAATTAGCAAATAATATGATATTTTTAAATTTTTCAAACCCTCCTGAAAGTGTTTTTAATTTAACTTTTTTAGAAAAATACTTTTCTGAAAACCAAACTAAATTTTCTTAAAAAATATTTTTCATCGACTAACTTTTTTAATGACAAACAAATACAAAAAATTTTAGAAAATAATTTCTTAGAAACCACTTTGCAGAAAACAAATATATTCTAAGTTTGTTGTTGGATTTTAAAAATATTTTTACGCAAATAATATGATATTTTAAAATTTTTCAAACCCTCTTGAAAGTGTTTTCAATGTAAAGTTTTTAGAAAAATACTTTTTTGAAAACCAAGCTAAATTTTCTTAGAAAATATTTTTCATCGATTAACTTTTTTAATGACAAACAAATACAAAAAATTTTAAAAAATAATTTCTCAGAAACCACTTTGCAGAAAACAAATATAGTCTAAGTTTGTTGTTGGAATTTAAAAATATTTTTATATTATTTTAATGTATTAATATCAAAAATATTATTCTAAAATATTTTTAAATAAAAAATATTTTTAAAAAATAATTATTATAATACTCTGAAGGTCTATTGGCTAGAGTTGTATTATTTATAAATATATTAAAATAATATATATTTTTTAATTTTTTAAAATTTATTATTTATACTAATAGATTAAAATCATTCAAAAATATAGAAAAAATAATTTAAAATAATTGTTTTTTAATTTTTATGAAACTCTAGTTGACGTGGATGCCACTTACATTTATACGATAAGTTGATCTTTTATTTTTATGAAATCCTACTAATTGCTTAAAAGACGAAGGGGTTATTTGAAAACGTATTTGGAATTGTGTTTTTTAAAAAATTAATTTTTTAATTTTTTATTATTACAATGTACTAATATAAAAAAATAATTTTAATTTATTTTTAATAATTCTTTTTTTTTTAAACACAGCCTGTAATACTAACAATAAGCTCATTTGCTAGGAAGACAATAGCGAGAGATTGCATATTTTTGCTAGAAAGCTGATTTTCTACTGTATGACACGTGGTATGAGAAAGGATGGTTTTCTTTACGCGACCATGTCATGTTTTAAAAAACTAAATTTTTTTAAAGAAACGATATTAAATATAAAATTTTAAAAATAAAAAAATATTATTTTAATATATTTTTAATTAAAAAATATTAAAAAAAAAACATAGCAAGAAACCATAACAAAGATATATGTCACAATTACTTAAAAAGGCAAAAAGAAGGTCACATTTATTAGTGATGGCTTCTTCTGTGCGCCCCTAGAAAGATATAAAGTTGGGGATAGCATGATATGTTGGAGAAAGTGGCAAAAGTAGATCCAGCTAAGCCCGCATTTTGTGACTGCTGCTAGTGTGAACTTGTTGAACTTCTGCTATAAATTAAATTAATATAATCACCAGGATTGATTCAGGACCGCTCATCGTGTACAGTAATAATTGTCTAAGTATTTAATTAAAAATTATTTTTAACATAGAAAAACAAATATAAACGATCTCAATGTTGATAATCATCCTCGTCTGATTTCACGAATAACATACATGAACCTTTTTTTGGCTTCCCACATGGATATCCATTGCATGGAGCATTTATCTAGCAAACAAACGGGTTAGTTTCTGTGTTTTTAAAATATTTAAAAAAAATTATGTGTTTTTAAAATATTTTTAAAAAAATTATAATTTATTTTTTATGTTTTTAAATTGTTTTAATATATTAATATTAAAATTAATTTTTTTAAAATAAAAATATATTATTTTAATATAATTTTTAAAAAATATTTTTAAAAACAGTCACTGAGCTCGTCCAACCACCTATTAAATGGATTCGTTTTAAGATATGGTGTGCGGATTCAAAGTAACTTTACCAGTTCCAACAACATAGATAGCATCACAAGATGATGCTGCTGCAAGCAAGAAATCATAAAGCGAATCGAAGCACATGTTGTGCAAAAATAAAAAAAAATCACCACACTTGATTTATTTTTCTTTTGTTTGTCGTTGCTTGAGAAAGCCCAAAACAAGTCCCACAATGATCAAAGTGACTTCCAAATTCCAACACCTCTCAACCACCGCAAGACATTTACCATATGAAAATGATTTTCAACGGAGAAACAAAATGATCTGGTCCAAGTCTTCCTTATCTCCATACTACATTTATCTTACACACATGTGTAAAAAGACAACAATATTTTCATCAACATATTCAAACACACACTAACCCTAAGAAAAGGGGAAAAAAATATGGGGTCCCTCTTACACGTTTGCATTAGGGGTTGTAGAAGTAGGCTCAACTCTCTTCAACGGGATGCCATGCTTGTTAGAGTCGTCATCATGGTAAATGTAAGCAAACCCGCCATGCCGGGTCATATCCATTCCAGCCATCTCATCCTCAGATGAGATCCTCAAGAGCTTGAGCTTGCGAAGAACAAAGAACAATGGACCCATGGTGGCACTAACCCATCCGATAATCACCAAAATCTGTATTAAATGAGCACCCAGGAGCTTTCCGCCACCACCCATGAACAACCCATATGGACGGTTCGGTTTGTTCGGGTAAACCTCCCTCACATACTTCTTGGTGGCAAATAAGGCGGTGAAGATGACACCCCAAGTGCCGCATCCACCGTGTAACTGTGCGGCCTCTAACGGGTCATCAAACTTGAGGATCTCAGCCAATTTGTTGCAGCCAATCAACACTAAAGAAGCAAAAAACCCGCATATTATAGCAGCCCATGGTTCAACCACGGAGCACCCAGCAGTAATAGCAGCAAACCCACCAAGCAAACCGTTACAAACATCAGTAACATTCCAATGACCAGACAGAATTCTTTTACCGAAAAGAGTGGTCAAAGCAGCTGTGCAACCAGCTAGGGTTGTTGTAACAGCAGTTCTACCAATTGCGCTCCATTGACCATAATAGCCACCAGCAGGGTAAGCGCTCAAGATCTTAGTGAATGACCCAGGATTAAACCCATACCAACCAAACCAAAGCAAGAAAGTGCCAAGAACCACAAGGGAAGCACTGTGACCACGCAGAGCAATAGCCTTGCCTGAATGGTCAAAACGTCCGATTCTTGGACCTTCAATTAGAGCGCCCCAAAGACCAGCAATCCCACCCACCATATGCACCACACCAGACCCTGCAAAATCAATAACCCCAGTACCAAACAACAGATCCCCGTCTGTTCTTGTCGCGCTAGCCCACCCATCACCAGACCAGAACCAGTGGGACACAACAGGGTAAACAAACCCAGTCAAGAAAGAAGAGTAAATCAAATAAGCAACAAACTGGGTTCTTTCAGCTATTGAACCACTGGTTATCCCAGCAGCCGCTATAGCAAAAGCCCACTGATAAAGAAAGTAGCTGTAATCAAAAGAAGAAGAAGGGAAATTCTTAAGACCAAAGTTGTGTTTGCCAATGAACCCATTGGAGGGAGTCCCGAAGGCAAACGCAAAACCAAAGAGGTAATAAAAGAGACCACCGGCTGCAGCGTCAAGAACGTTTGTGAGCATTATGTTCATGGTGTTTTTGGCACGTACGGAGCCTGCACAGAGCATGGCAAAGCCAAGTTGCATGGAGAACACAAGGTAGGCAGAGAAGAGGAGATATGTGTTGTCCACGGCATATTGGGTGGCGGAGAAGTTGTCAGCCACGGTGTTGAATTGGGAGCAGATCAAATCAGCAGCCCCAGTGGAGTTAGCAACGTTGGGGCCCAGTAACTGGGCAAGATCGCCCGCTGAGCAGGTCATGGAAGCCATGATTTTGGAGTGAAGGATGTCAGAGTCTCTGGCAAATAGAGATGGAGAGAGGGGGCAGAGGGGTAGGAGATGGAGAGTTATAACAGAACTCTGAGGTTGTTGCTCAAGATCCTTATATATAGGGGAGGAAATGTGGGAGAACAATTAGATCCGGTAACTCTTTTGAAAGGTCCCGTTTAGTATATACCCTAGCTAGTCATAATTCCGTCTCAACTCATTATTCGGAACAAGACTCATACCATGAGTTGAGTGAGTTGAATCTAATATATTATTTTAAGATTTTTTTAAAATGTTCAAACAAGAAAGAAAATTAAATATTAAACTTAATCTTATCCCAGTTTTAATTGAGTTGTAAGTAAATTTATTAAATCAATTATACTTGACTGAGTTAATTTTCAACTTGGTCGGATAAAAAAATTAAATATAAATAAAAGCAAGACTTCTAAATTATAATAAGTTTAATAATACTGAAAAATACAGCTACAGTTTTAAATTGAATTTACTGTATTAATTTATTCATATTAATTTCATGTTACTGTTTCCACTAATAACTTCTGAATTATTTACCATTTTGATTGGCATTATGCGTGTGTTTATATTCTTCATCTAATATGCAAAAATGGAGCTTCGATCTCTTATTTACCATTTATTTTTTATCTGATAAAAATAATGATAGGTTTGTGATAATAATTTGCATTATCTTTTATTTTGCAGGTGTCATCTCTCACAGGCCCCAAATGGGAAAAACATTTATGAATTTCAATGAATAATTAGTGATATTTTATTATTATTTTAATATACTATAAAGAAAAAAATTATTTTTTTATGAGTCATAAAGACACTTTTAAGTTGTAATTATTAAAAAAAAAACAATTCGAATTCTTTCCATATTTTTTGGTTTTATATTGTGCTTGAGTAAATTTATCATTTTAAAGTAAATGAGTTTTTATTTTGTTCTTCTCAGTCCTAACATTCCATTGTCAAATTAGTCATATAATATATCCATGACTTCATGCTGTGCCAGAAATAATCCATCTTTCATTAAAAGAAGAATTAGACTGATTTTCTCAATTTAACTTTATATTTTTATATGATTTTATAATACACTATTCTACTAGATATTTTCATTTAAATCGAGAGAAATAATCTTACCTGCCCGAGAAACTCAAACCTCATCCAATTAATTTATATATAAGAAACAACTTGACAACAAAACAAATTTTCAAGCGGTTTTGATTTTTTTTTAATTAAATTAGTTTAGTTTTGAGTTTCCTTCATCAATCCGAATAAAAATATCTAATAAAATGATAGATTAGAAAACACCTTATATTCACGGATAAATTGAGTGTAATTAAATTTATATGGGTATATTAAAAATATATAATATTTTTTTTTACAATGTTAAATCAAGTGCATATCACGTGATTAATTCTTATAGTTTAATTGGGAATTATCATTAAAATAATATATTGAAACTCACTTATTTTACAAGGTTATAGGTGGCTAAATTATATTATTTTTATTTTTATTTTTAATTAATGAATAAATCTCACAAGTCGAGAAGAGAAACTAGGAGCCAATCTCTACTGCAAAGAAAATTATGGAAAAATCGAGTCATATTAACTAACCTTTAACTGCATAGAACAAATATCAATAGAAGGAACCTTTAGAGGGAACTGGAGCTTAATTATACAAGTTATGGATTTGCTGTCTCAAAATTATTAGTTTAAGGTTTAGAAATTTTAGTGTTACTAGATGTTCAAATAATTATTAATTTTAGAATTTATAAAATTAATCAAGAAATACATAAGTTTATCTAAATACCAATATTTTATATATATATATATATATATATACATATAAAAGAAATGATTTTTTTTAAAAATATTTTTTAAATAAAAAACAACCATAATTATATTTCTAAATATATACTAAATATACATGAGAGGGTATTTGTTACTTGGATCGATAATCACATTACAAGAGACCCTCTCCATACATATAAAAATAAAAATACTCATAAATTTATAAACAAAAAATAAAGAATAAAAGTTAGGTAAGTAACATGCCAAAATGCTTTAATTAATTATGTTTTTCATGGGATATGTAAAAGCATGATATCATTATTTTTTAAAATAATTTTTTTTAAAAATATTTTTAACATTAACACCTCACTATAAAAAAATAATTTTAAATAAATCAAAAAATTAAAAAAATATTTTTTAAATATAAAAACAAACGTATTATAATAACATGGAGATCTAAAAAGTCTTCAAAACGCGAATAATTAATTATTGATTTGTACCTGTAATTAACCAACGACACGCTATCAAGCGTGCACTGATTAGAATCTCTAAGAGGAATAAAACAGCTGTTATAGCTGTTTGTTTATTGCTTATCATGGCTTGCAATAAAAATAAAATAAAACGTGAGATTACGGAATCACATTTTGAGAATTGATCTTAGTTTTTACTGTGGGTTTGATTTTCAATTTTTTATGTGTTTATTTACTTTAAAAAATTTAATTAGTAAAAAATATTCTTTAATTACAAAAAAATTTAGTTTGGATTTCAATTTTTTTTTTATTGACCATGAAAAAAATTAAAAAATATCTTATTATTTGTTAATTATATAAAATTTGATCCTTAATTTTTTTATTGTTATATATATATATTTTTTTTCTTTATATTTTTCCTTTTAAAATTTAATTTAACTTGATTTTTATACAAATTTTGATTCCTATTCTTTTAATTATTATTAAATTTTTTTCTTATTATTTTTTAATTAATTTTTTTTATCACATTTTTTCTTATTTTTATGATTACTATGTATTTTATTTAAAATAATTTATATATAAAATTAGATTCTCATTCTTTTAATAAATTTTAAAAAAATATTACTAATTTATTTTTCAACTCATTTTTCAAATACTAAAAAATATTTTTAAATTTATTTTTAATATTATTAAAAAATATAAAAATAATTTATTTTCCATAAAAAACACTTCCTGAAATAAAATTATTTTTCAGCGGGTATCGATTTCAAACCGGAGACCACGGGCACAATTGATGATAGGCAGAATTAGAACTCCACCACTAATATTTATAAAACGAATCTCTCGTGTGTACAAGCCGCACAAAAATTTATTTTTTTATTTTTATTTCTCCACGTGGTTAATAGCTTGCAAGTTTGTATTAACTACGTAAATCAATACCAAATCTAGTTTTATGGTCTAATTGGAATTAAATTATCTATGTACAAAATGAAGAGTCGGCAAGAATCTTGCTTCTTGTAGCCCAGCTTGAAGTCCCCAACAATGGCTAAAGAGGTAATAAAACTTCCTTTTTCCTTAAACATAAAAACATTCTTCTTAGATTAAAAAATAATTCAAAGTAAAACAATCGTAATCTACTCTGGAATAAAACCAATCATGGCTAGCACCTGCCAAAGAAAAGGAAAATGGGATTAATTATTTTTGTTTTCCCTTTATTTTTATGTATTTATTGACACTTTCAACTATCCTCATCAGCACAAAACAAGGTTACATTGCTACGAAATATAAACAAGAAAGCTGAATAGTCAACGGATGGGAATTATATAGTACTCTTTTAAGCATTCTTGACAAGGTTACACTGTGCCGTACGAAATGTAAATATAAGCAATGTCAATGGCGGTGTGTGGTGTCAACAATTTTCAATGGGCACCGGCACCGTTTTACTAGATTGCAGGGCAGCTTACGCCAAGTAGAAGCTGAAATCCAGCGTACGGCCTTTTATATTCATATATCAGAGTCAACCGTATGACATTTCCGCTGCTGAAGACTTTAGAAACACAGAGGTATGGTCTAATAAAACGGGGGCTTTGAAGCTTTTTTACGAGATAAGACAGTCCACGGCTCCCTTGCCTGATCAATGAGGACACAGTGGGCGCCATGATGACAGATCAAATCCATTAAAAAACAATGAATCCATCTGTCTGTGCCATCCATGGAAGTAGATGCATTAATGGGGTGATGATTCTTGCAAGCAAGCATCCTAAACAGCGTTGCGTTCACAAAATAGTCAACGTTAAAAGTCCACTCACAATTGTAAGCATTCACCAGTGAGAATCTGAATGGAGGCTGCGTTTGGAATCTCGACCAGTCGACCGGATTCAGATGTCTTGCTGACAGCTGAATTTGAATCGATCAGTCTAAAACATGTGATTCCAAAACCCGTGGCGCAGAATTAACCATGAAGATACCTATGGACGATTACATTTCTGAGTTTTTTTTTCAGATTCTAGCATGTTAAAAAAATAATAATAAAATAGCAATAATTGCCATTCTGGAGCTCACTTATGTTTAGACCATTCATGTGATGATGTAGTCCACCACGGTTATTGGTGGTGATCTTTATCAATTATTATGCCTTCAAAATCTTTTTTTTTCCTTTTTTTTATTGAATCTTATATCCAGATCCCAAAAAAACCTACATTTCTTGCCACAAGCCTAGCACGCAACTAGGGTTGAAAAGTAACGCTTACAATCGAAGTTGTCAAGAACTCCTTATGGCGGAGCCGTATTCTGTTGAAAAATGGAATTTGTAGACACCTAGAAATTCTGAGTTTCAGATTCCAGGTCCAATAAGTCTGTTTCACATTCATGCTCTATATTCGGATACAGCTAAAAACACTATGTTCAACATGTAGTTCTACAACTAAATAGCATTGCATTTGCTGTATCATCTTTTTTTTTTTTTTGTGGGTCAATCATATGAAATTTATGAAGAGCCTCAAGCCACAAATTGAAATTGAGGAGGAGGGGACAAAATCTTAGAAGAACTCTACTCGTCAACTTCTTTTAGCCTTTTCTTCTGCTGCCTTCGCTGATCACGTAAACCTGGATGAGAAAGTAAAATAACCTTAGGGCATGATAGACAGTTGCAATGAAAAAACGTGAAAACGGAAAGAGATATGGAGAACTGATAATACGTTTCTTCTCTTCCTTTCTTTTTCTCCTCAAATTCTCCAAGTCCCTACGTTTTTCTGCAGTCTCTTTCACGTCCATGCTTACCTGAGAGCAGGATAAAGACATTATAGAAACCAGCAACCAAATATTATATACATGACAGCATTAACTATATTGGTTCTTCAAATGATATATGTAACAAGATTTTGAATTTACAGTATTTTCAAACAAAAGAAAACGCTCATATTGGAGTCCAAGTGTACCATATTTTGAATTTAGAGGCCTACAGAAATGTTTAATAAAGTAATCACGAAAAGTGGGGAAGAACATGAGTGGAATCATAGCTGAAACATACTACCTCCTGACCAGAACTTCGGAGTGCCTGGAGTGGCTCCACACAATCTTGACCAATAACCACCAATTTCCTTCTTTTGTTATCTCCCAAATTCACACCTTGGTCTAACTTTTGCCTTGTTAATTCTTCAAACTGATGTTGCAGGAGAGGTGAAATCCCAGCCTGCAGGAATAGTTGCAGTCAGTAGTTAAGATCCTTACACGAGAAAATTCATTTTATTTACTGCAGGATAAATGACTCATCACAGGTAGCAATTTATTCTAACATCATCTGAAATCAAGCATCAAATAAATGCTAGCCAAACTATATCCCATTAATGCCCCTGCTGTCCCCAATAAAAGAGTTGGGCGTCACATACAAAACACCCGTGCACTATCAATGGTCAACATCAGAATCATTACAACCTTCAGCTGACCAAACCAATCATTCAGGTTTCAAAAGCCTTCAACTAACCTAGATTCTAACACCACACAGAATTTAGGATAAGCTCCAAACTCGAAGTAAAATATTGCAATAAAGCTCTGATAGTGTGTTCCAACAACTATTAGGCAGACTTCATCATTTAACAACATATATTGATATGTAAAAACAAACATCTCAGTATATGACATGAAAATCAAAATTGCACATCTAAAACAGGTAAAGGCATATCCATATATTACTATTTCTAAGAACTCAGACATGTTTCTCCAAGGAAATAAAAAAAGAACGCAGACATGTTTGTCCAAGAAAAAAAGAATCTGGGCATGTTTAAGAGTACTACAGTTTGTGTTTGATCATCAGATTGACACAATCAATGGTAACCAAGAAAAGTTAAAGGTAATGACCAGTTGATTATTACCCCTGCCAAATAGCGATGTGAAAATGATTTTGGTTGCAAAGGACGTGAAAGCAGAGTGTTAAGCTCCTGCAAATTAAATCCAGAAGAAATTACTATAGTTGCCTCTTCAAGGAAAAAGAAATGGCCAAACTCTCAAATTTCACAGAACCAAAATTAGAATAAGAATTTATCGTAGTAAACAAAACCTGCTGTAAATTTTTCAATTGCATTGAGGTGACTCTCTTTTGCTTATGATTGCTCACTCTTTCCTCCTCACTGTCATCATTCTCCACCATTAACTCAATTGATTCTGCATTTCGTTCAAACCAGGTTTTCTTTGCCTTCTCCTAGAGAAGCACATGTAACAGTTATAGAATGAAGCAGAAGTAGTATTTCAGGAAACTGATATTTCAAGTTCCTAAACTATGCAGGCAGAAATAAGGAGATCCCAAATCACATGAGCCAAGCAAAAGATTCATCTACCTGGGAGTCCTTTCTTGTAATCTTGTCTATTTGACGTGCAAGAGACAGCCGTCTCATCACCTCTGGCATGTATGACTCTTCTAAAGGAAATCTCTGAAAACTTTCCTGCATAAAGAGAGGAGACAACCCAACAATTTACTGAGGCAATCCTTAAATCCCAACATTTGTTCAAAAAGAATAAAAACAGAGGAGGCAATCCTTTATGGAATCCTACAATTTAGGGCTTCATGTAAAAAAGCAAGAGTGCTAAGCGCTGCTGATGATATAATTATGAAAAATGGCAAAATCTAATGCTTAAACTTCCAAAATCCTCAATCAAGTCTAACCTTTCTTTAAAGAATAATACAATAGAAACCAAAGCATACTTTTCAAGAATAATGTACTCAAACTAGTAAAGTTTGAAACTTTGCAAGAGCTGCTACCTTTGAAAATGATTTGCACAAAGAGGCAAATTTTGAAGTATCATTTGATGATATAAGGGCAATGCTGCATCCATCAGTACAAGCTCTTGCAGTTCTTCCACTTCGGTGAACATAAACCTAACACAAAAGGATATAATATAAGTTTAATAGAACAAAAGCAAAAACTAATAAAAAATGCGATGCATTCCAATTACTTCTGCTGAATGTGGAAGCTGATAGTGAACAACAGTTCGGACACCAGGGATGTCGAGGCCTCTTGCAGCAACATCTGTAGCAACAAGGATAGCATGTTCATTTGAACGAAATCGATCTATTGCCTGCATTAGACAAAAAGGAGAAGTTGGTTGGTGTGAAGAAACACAAGTCACTGCATCTTCTGACAAACAAAATCACAAATTTAATTGGCAGAAGATAGTTATTATGTTGAAAAACATAGAACTTATTACCTCTGCCATTTGCTTCTCCCAGAGACAGAGAAAGATAAAGAACTCCTAGATCACAACTTAAAACAAGTAACTCAAAAGAAAAGGAAAGAAACGTAAGAAAAGATGGTGGGCACTTAATTTACCAAGCAGGGTTTGCAATTGCCTTGTCTTATAAACTCTTGTAATATTTAACGCTCTGGCCCACTTAACATGTACAGTTGATTCAAAAACATTATAGCTCTGCTTTCTCTTGTTCCAAAAGACAAGGACCAAAAGTTGTAATGCACTCACCCTGGAACTAAACGGCAACATATGATTGTCTGATAAACTGATAATCTCCAGAATCTGATTGCCCACTTAACATAACCAGCTCAAAACTAATACAAGGCCTATTAAATGGGTTGAGTGTTCAGAAACTCAGCGCTCATCATGAAATTATGTGAAGTTAATCCGCTTGTATCACCCACATAGAGCACACGAAACACTTGAATAGCTACACCAAAACTGATGATATGCATTTCCAACTAAAACCATATGCAATGCCTCTGATTAATAAGTTGTCTTGCCCCTTTCAAGGCACATCATTAACCGGTGGCTCTAATGTGTTCAAAACAAGTCTACAACGGTTTGCAACCAATTTGAATAGCTAGATTATAGTATCAACAACATGAGGCATTAAATCCTATTCATTTATTAAACTATTTATTTTAGAATTGTACTCAAGCATTAACTTTAAACACAGCACCACGTGCAAAATTCAATTATCACATTATAAATGAGCATGGTTCGAACTACTTCAATAAAAAAGAAAGGAAAAATACAAATCACAAACCTTCAAACGAGCTCGCTGCTGCATCTGAGCATGAAGTGTCCAAACATTGATGCCTAGGATGCGCAAAAGGGCAGAAGTGTGGCGCAAAGCTGCAATTGATGTACAGAAAACAATTGTGCGACCTTGTCCATGAACACTCAATATATAATACAGGTAAGCATCTTTATCTTCTTCCTTACATCTGCAGTCATTTTAGTAAAAATTGAGAAAGGCAAGTGATGCAATATGATAACATAAAATTTTGCTAAAAACAAAAACATAAAGATTACATATAAAGTGCAAATGTAAAGGCAAAGAGTGTAAATGATCCTTTCATTAATAACTCCTGAAATTAAGAATTAAACAAGTTAAAGTTGAAGATATACCAATCAGAGAGAGCAAGATGAGATCAAAGCAATCTTATAAAAATACGTGTCCTGTGTGCACAAAAAAGAAAGAAAAAAGAATGCAAACAAATAAAAAGGTGCAGCACAACCACTGAACTACAGCCCATGTAAATTCTGAGGACAAGCCAGATGACCTTGGAATAATATTTTGGCTGTGCAAACCAGTCTACAGACATGAATTTGCAGAGGCATGCATACGTGCATGTTGGAATGTTAAACCTTATAGCCATCAACATGGCCAGTCCTATTGTAAAATATAGTGGTATGCCAAATTTAGAAATCCAGCACAAGCTTCAAAACATCCCAGCATGTAGCTTGTAAACCACTTAGATTCTTGCATTTAGCAGTTATAAAGATTCTAATGGGAGATGCAGTGTAAGACACATACTCTATAAAAGATTCCTCAAGCTTATTTGCGAGGATTGATGCATTTGTCAGGTCAATGATGGCAGCATTTGCTCTCATTCCAGCTCGTTCAGAGAGCATTTCTATGGAATTCAGCCCATCAGCCATTGATTGCTTTGATCTTAATGAGCCACGCTTTAGCTTCTTGCGAAAATCAGCAGATAATGCTATAGTTGCAGAAAAAACAAATGTTTGTCTTTTCTTTATTTGCATGTTTGAAAGTGTTTGGCAATTTTCTGAACTTTGAGATTGTCCTCCAATTGAACCACTGGCCATGGGCAGCATGTCAATAATAGACTGTAACTCACGAAAATGTCCATTTTCAATCATACGATCTGCCTCATCCAGCACAAAGAAAGATAATGAATGCAACTGCAGAAGAAAACAAACAGAGACAATATGGCACATGAATAAGGTGCTTAAATGTGTTTTATCTAGAAACCAAAAGTGTAAAGATCCAAAAACTAAGTCAATAGAAAAAAGTTAATCCGATTCTAGCAGAACAAATACTCTCCCTGAATACATCCAATGTATATATCACATGCAATCACTAACCTCAACAAGATGCTTTTCCCCTCCTGACATAAGTTCCCACAACCTCCCAGGAGTCCCAACAATAATCTCGGGCCTTGCTTTCAAAAGTCTTTCCTGCTTCTCTGTTGACATCCCACCAACAATCGAAACCACCCTAATATTGATACCATGAGCTGCTTCCTTAAAATGGTCAGTCACCTGGAATGGATAAAAAGAAGACCCACATGGAAACTTCAAATCTGACAAAGCTAAATTTGCAGAACCTAAGAGCATGTTGGAGAATTCAGGATCAGTGCTGAGAATTTCATTCAAAATTATGACTACCTGAATGGCAAGCTCCCTTGTTGGAGTGATGATGAGAGCACGCAAAAGACCTTTCGGCGCAAACCTTTCAGCTTCCTCTCCCACATTGTTACCCATGTTTGAAGCCTTATCTTGTTCCTCGAGGAGACGTTGCAAAATGGGCAAACCAAAAGCAAGAGTTTTGCCTGAGCCAGTTTCTGCAGCTCCAACAACATCCTACAACATGAAGGCACAATGATGAGAACAAGACCAAACAGCATTATCCACAATTAAGCCTTAAACAATAACCTTAACCAACCTTCCCTTGATGAGCTGCAGCAGGAATACAAGCTTTCTGTATTGGTGTTGGTTCCTTGAACCCAAGCCTAAATATCGATTTCATGAGCACAGGATGAAGTCTCAACTCATTCCATCCATAAAATTCAGTCTCGTCAACTGATTCTCCTTCTACATCATCCTTGTTATTGCTAACTACAGTCGCACAATTGTGGAGCAATGAACAATCTTCATATTGGTAAATTACCATCAATTAACTAAAGTTTTTAATATTAAAATGCACCAAAACAACAATAACAGACAATATATCAATCAAGAGCACATGGAGATCATAGAAAAAAGTTTATAAGTGATCGTGAATTTACAAATGACCAAAGCGCAAATGTTACGAGATCAAAATGCATCTGAGTATTTCAGAGACCAACCTCAAATTCAAATCCTGCCTTGATTTATAGACATCAAAATCAAGGAACCTCAAAGCTGACCAAATTTCAATAACACAAATAAACTCAACAGTAAACCGAACTCCAACAAGTAAAAAGTGTTAGCCCATACCCCAAACTTAAAAGACTGTACATTAAGCCACAAGCCGGGATCCAGAATTTATATGATAAGCACTAACCAGAAGTAGTTTCATCAACCTTTGATGATTCCTTCGCTTTCTTTTTCTTCTTTCTCTTCTTCCTCTTTTTCTTAACCTCCACGTTTATCCCCTCCTCCTCCGCCTCCTCTTCAACCCCATCAGCATCAACATCAACATCACTATCCTGCTGTTTCTTGGATTTATTTTTTCTTTCTTTCTTCACCTTCTTATCAAGACCAGGAATTTCAAAACCATAATCACCCTCGTCAATCTCTTCAAGTGATAGAAACCCTGCATTCACCGCCCCCAAAAAAAAAACGCAATCATATAAAGAATCAGGTTCAGGTCCAAGCTTAAACCCTATAAACCCTACCGCAAAGTATAGTTAAGAAGAAGGAAATACAAGATGGAATGGGTGAGTCCAACCTCCTTCGAGCTCGTGAGAACCAGCAATAACAGAGAAAGGATCGTCTTGAGAGATGGAAGAGTTCCATGGGAGTGAGTCGAGTCGGTCGATTTCAGGGTCAATATGGGTTCGCTTTCTTTTTCCCTTTTTGTTGTTGGACTGTTTAGAAGATACTCGTGGTTCTGCTTCTGTAACGGCGGCCATTCCAGAGTTGCAAGCTTTTCAAACACTGGTATTTTTGCTTAAATGCACTGGCTGCTGTAGTCTAGGCAAGGCAAGGGCTTACATAAATATCACGAAGCGCATTTATTTAAGCACGAATTGGAAACGAATACCTGTAGTGGCTGGTGGTGTAATTTTTCTTATATTTATGGCTATTCTTTTATTGTTTTTGTAGGGAAACACGAAATTCGTGCTTTTTAAAGGGAATTTATAAGCCACGCCTCCCTTCTTCTTTTTTCTCCGTTCAATTTGTTTTCCCTTGACGAAGTTTTTGTTTTTGACGCAGCTCACCGCCGTTGTATAAAAATATATATATATATTTAAAATTAAAATTAAATATTTATATATTTTAAAATTATTTTGATAGGTGAATATTAAAAATGAATTTAAAAAATATATTATTTTAATTTATTTTCAATTAAAAATACTTTTAAAAAATTATTGTTATTATAATATAAAATATTACCTTGATCCCGAGAGTTTTAACGGGCTTTCGATGGTTAGTTGGTCCTTTTACTTGTAAAAAATGTTTCATTGAATCCCTCTACTAATATAAAACAGCATTGTGTCTCTCAACGCCTCAAAATGTTTACGGCATTCAAACTTAAAGATTGATGAATTATATCGTGACACGTAAGACTTGAACCATTTTCTTCCAAAAATATCAAATAAGTTTTGAAAACAAATAGAGAAACAAGAACAAATTTTGACATAAATACTAAAAAAAAAACAAAACTATGTATGCTCTCAAAATCATGTCGCATTTTGCTTCTTTTTTTTGGCAGAAATATTATTTATGTTATTACCAAAATAATTATTTTTTATTTAAGAATATATTAAAATAATATTTTTAATTTTTAAAAATTTATTTTTGACATTAGCATATCAAAACTATCTACAAAAATTTAAAATTTAATTAATTAATTAATTTTAAAATAATAATTTTAAAATACAAAAAAAGTTATAAGTTTTAAAAATTTCATATTTATAAAAAGTGAAATTCTAGTGTGAGAAAATTTATTCGAGTACATGTGTCGTTCATCAGGTGTTAAGTGCTAACATCATCAGTGTGCAGAGACACAGGCAAAGGGCTAATATTAAATAAAACTTTATTGTGCGGGACACAAATCGACATTAATTCACTGAAGGGACTCAATTAAAACTTTATTGTGCGGGACACAAATTGACACAAAGCCTCGCAATTAACCCCGAAACGAGTTACTTTTCTTGCAATAAAATTCAAAAACAATTTTGCTTTTAAGATTTCTTTGTTTTCAATGTATTTTTAGTTAAACAATATCAGACACCCATTAAAAAATTAAAAAAATATTAAGTTCCCGTGAAAAAAATAAGATAGTGAGATAAAACCTTTACTTTAATGTACGATCATAAAAAATCTTTAAATTTAAAAAAAAAATAAAAAAATCAATATTTTGATTTTGAATTATGAAATTTTTTCAAGATAAACCTTTTCTTTTAAAATTTTTAAATTTTCAATTCTACAAACATTCTTTCTAAATTTGAAAATTTATTGAATTTTTTTTTTCTTTTTGATTTTTTAATCTCAAGGCATCACAAAACAAAATAGCTCAATTTTTTTACTATTCATCAAGACACATATTATTATGAAATAAAACAATGTAAAATCACAATTATTATTGCCAAAAAAATAGTTAAATATACAATTGAGAATAGAATTGTTTTTTTAATGAGATATATTTGCGATTGAAAAAATCATTAAAAAAAAATAATTTATTGATTTACTATAGTGTAAATAATAATTTGCTTTTGAGGACATAATTTATTAATCTTTAGATGGAGGCTTTTCTAAAAAAGTTTAAATAGTGAAGTCACACCCTTACCTTTAGAAAAAAAAGAAATAAAATACAAAATTACTCTTAAGTTTTGAGGGAAAATAAAGTTGTAAGCGGGGGTGTTTTTGTCATTTTAATATCGTTTGAACACACACACGCACATTATTGTTTATATTAAAAAATAGTTGGTGTCGTACTTTCCTTTCAAGTGGTGCATACAATGCCAAAACAATATTAAACGATGACTTTCAGGGCTATGTTTAATGTGCCTCGCAACTCAAAGCATAATGGTCAAGCACATGCGACGATGCAGTATGTGAAGGAGCTCCACCCAAGGGTATTTTCCTCTCTCCCTCTTTCCCCTCTCACCTCATGGAACATCGTGTTACCTATTGTAAAAAAAAAAAATCTAGCTATTTATTTATTAAATTAAATTAGATCTTTATTTTTTTTATTATAATATATTTAGTTTTAAATAATTTATTAAGTTAATTTCTTTTTAAATTCATCCCTTCATAATTGATTTTTTATATTAGATTTGATCATCATTCTTTTAATCATGGTATATTGGGTCTTAAATCATTTATCAAGTTTTTTGCCTTTTAAATTTATCAATTTGCACTTGGTTTTTATATGAAATCTGGTTTTTATTCTTTTAATTGTGATGTATTTAGTTTTGAATCCTTTATTGAATTGAATTATATTTGAATTTCATTTATTAATATTTTATTTTTATATCAAATATAACTCTCATTCTTTTAATTATTATTTTTAGTTGTTCTTATTTTTTTATATATTGAAATTGTTTTTCAATATCACCCCTTGTAATTTGGTTTTATTTTATTTTTGCATCAAATTTGGTTCTTTATCTTTTTAAATCCTTTATTTTTAAAAAATTTGTTGCTAATTATTTTGGTTAGTTATGACTTTTACATTGTTATTTTTTTATGATAAACTTTTATGTTGTGTCATGTTAGGAAAATTCTAATGGCTGGACTGGATTGGTTTTGGTAATTTTTTTTATTGTTTTTTTAAATTTTATCTATCGTCATTTTGTACATTGGAAATTGATATTCTTTATTTTTTTTAGTTCATTTGTTAATTTGATTTTTTTAAAAAAATTTCCCCATTAATTCAATATTTTTGTTTTTCCTCTTATTTTTTTTTCAAATGAGGTTTTTATTCTTTTAATTGCTATTTTTTTTTATTTTTTTTCCAAATGATTTTTTTATTGTTATTTATAAGTCCTACTCAGGAGTCGATTTGGGACATTGATCGGATCATGAATTGAGTGAGTTGACTTAAGTTGGCCAACCAAGTCCTTTATATATATATATATATATATGTATGTATGTAAAATCAAAATGATATCATTTTAAAAGAAAGAAAAATAATTAATGGGTTTTAATCATGTTTTGACTGGATTTCATTAAAATATGAGTTAACTTGAGTTCTTGACAGTTTTACACTTGATTAATTATTTCTCAATTTCTTTCATATGTAATATTTCTAGTTTACTTGATACTTAGGATTATGAATTTAAAAAATTTACAAGAGTTGATATTATTTTTTAAACAAATTATATCCTTAGAAGTTGTTTGTTTTTAAAAAAAAACTTTGTTTATTCAGGTGACTTAAGTTTTTTCTAAAAAGTTTATTTTTTAAAGTTTTATTCTTCAAAATTCAATTTTTTTTAAAATTTTATCTTCTATTTGATTATCATATCTACATCATTTTATTTGTAGGTTTTGATACCTTCATTTGATTATCTTTTCAAAGTTTTATCTATTATTTTTTTAATTTTATATTCTGATTTATGAGCAACTATGATTATTATTTTTTTTAGTTTATTTTATGATACTGCATCGTTAGTTTTTTTTTTAAATGCAATGATAACACTCAAGCAAAATTTTTTTATATTGCATAAAATATTATCTAATTCATGAGGAAGCATTTGCTGTCTATCTATTTTTTTTTTTCTACATCAGCTCCAACTTTAATTTACAAGATAAAATTAAAAACAAGTTAAACGAAAATTTGACAAAAGACGCGACGATAAGAAATTTGTTGAGCAGAAGGCATACATAAATTCAAACAAAAACATAGAAATCACAAAAAATAAATAAACAAAGAGATGAAATTGGTGAAGAATGGTGGAAGGATACAAGGAATGAAATGATGAATACAAGGTCTCCACCTTCGGACAATCATATGAGAAGTTTTCACATGTTAATTTTAATGGAAGTACGTGCCCTAACGCACCACAGCTTCATCACCTGTACCCTCTCCCTTGCCACCAAAATATCTCCCACCAAAATACCGTACAATGCCCTCCATTCTTTTCAAATGCATCCCCTTCATACACCCAAAACCTCACCCCTTCCCTCTTTCTCACCTCACCGCTATGTGCACCAAAACCAAAACTCGCTTAAGAGGTGTCGTTTTCGACATGGACGGAACCTTAACCGTCCCCGTCATTGATTTCTCCTCCATGTACAAGGCCGTGCTAGGAGAAACCGAGTATCGCAGAATCAGACAAGAAAATCCATCTGGCATCGACATTTTGCATCTCATTGAGAGCTGGAGCCCTGATGAGCAGCGAAAGGCTAATGAGATCATCCTTGATTTCGAGCGACTAGGTCGCGAGCGATTGCAAATCATGCCTGGTGAGTCATTGGATTGCAGCGATGCGGCGTCGTATATTCGTTTCATACTTGGATTCACCTGCTGATTTTTTTGGGAAATTACTGAGCTGCAGGTGCAGCTGAGCTTTGTGGCTTTCTTGATTCCAAGAAAATTAGGTACTAAAAGTTTCAATATACAATTACTGGTGTTTCATTTGCGCTGAGGAATTTAGTTTATTTGTGATTGAATAACCTAATTGTTTTTTAACCATTCAAATGTGTGAGTTAGTTCCATATTATTAATCATGGCTATATGTAAGAACTACATTGGGGTAGCTTGAGTTGCTATAAAATGAATCTATATCTCCCATTTTACTACTCACAACAAGGTGGATTATTCGTTTACTGTTTTTTTTTTTTAAATGGTGGGTTGGGGTTTAAAATTGAGTTTTAATTAATCTTATGTTACAAGTGCATATGTGCATGTTAGATTTGCTACAGAATGCGTGCTTGCTTGGTCTATTCGTGAAGTGATGATCTGGAGTGACGGGTTGAAAAGTTGAGAAAAACAATTTAATTTACTGCCAAGCGTGCAAGTGAAATAATGGTAAAGCAGAATTTCATATGATTTTGCATGTCAGGTGAAATTCAGAATGTAATTGATGCGTGACTTTTGCTTGCAACTATGCCATAGACAATGCAGCTCTTGTAATCACACTATGCTTTCCTAAAGAAATTATGTGGCACCTGTATGGTCATGATAACAAAGCTTTTACTTGTTTCAGAAGGGGATTGATTACGCGAAATGTCAAGGAGGCAGTAGATCTCTATCATCAACGCTTTGAGGTAAGTTAAAACACATTTAGTACAGTGCATCAAGGTTCTTGAGTGTATGTAACATGAAGATTATTTCTGCCATAGCTCCACAATCTTCTTTGAATGCTCGGATCAATCACATTTTAGCGTGCAATGCCTGAAATGGGCGTTTAAAGAGTGAATTGCTATAGCAGAATTTGTCAGGTTAAACATCTTCAATCTGTGTGGGTCTACAAACAAAATGCATTGTCTAGTCCATACAAAGTCCATCAGGACTGTAGATCAGGGAATGGGAGCTTCACGGCATAAACCTTTCCCGCGTCCAATTTGACTGTTTCTTCAAAACCACGTTTTCACTCTCCCTCCCTCCCTCCCTCCACAAAAGTCCCTCAGGATTGTTTATGTGCTTCCTGAATCCTTAATTTACGTATAGATCATACTTATTTTTTTTATCAATCCATATATATCATTCTTGGATTCTTCTCTCACTTGAGCCTGGACACCTCACATGCTTGCTCAAAGGTTTGCCTCTTATTGTCACGAATAACTGATACCTCCCTTGGCTCAATTCTTACCATCTTGTTTCAAAGAGCAACAGGTTTGTAATTTTGCTTAGGCTTACGCAGGAAAAGAAAGCTTCTGCTGAAAAGAACCCTTTTTTCTTCAGTCCTTCCTCCCACTTTTAGTGTATAGCCACCAAAAAGTTCTGTTACATTTTTCAGAAAAAAATTATAAAAGGACCTTTTTCTAATTTTAAGCAAACAGCAAAACCAATACACCTCTTCAGATGTGACCCAGTTTTACATGTGCTTGTGTCCGCATTGTCTGCCCTTTGCACTGGGAACCTTTTTAATTGTTCTACCAGAAATATTATGTTTTAATCTTCCACGCTATGTGTTTTTGCTGCAGATTGTGTTTTCTCCAGCATTAAGCAGGGAGTTTCGTCCTTATAAGCCAGATCCTGCTCCTCTGCTGCATATCTGTTCAACTTGGGATGTCCAGCCCAATGAGGTCATGATGGTTGGTGACAGCCTCAAAGATGATGTGAGTGATATTCTTCTTAAGTTTTTTTTTTGATACATTGTGCTGTCTTTGATGCTTATATCAAAAGGATGGAAGTTTGCTTCTACGACTGAAGGGTTGATGTGATACAATTATTCTTAGTTGTGTCGATTGATTGTGTGACCACTGCTTAAGCAATGGGTGATTGATTTTATGGCTTGTACAGGTGGCCTGCGGAAAGCGCGCCGGAGCCTTCACATGCTTGCTTGATGAAAAAGGGAGGTACGGTTCTGCTGATTTTACCGAGTTGGATCTAGAACCAGACTTCAAGGTCGCTTCCCTAGCCGAAGTTCATTCACTATTGGAGACAAATTTTGATTTGATGCCTTGATTTTCAATGTCCTGATGAAGACTTTCTACACTTCATTGGAGAAACATTTTGTATTATTGTCATGTGAGCGAGGACTTAAAGAGGGAACGAAGTTAAAAATCCCCTCCATGATGTTAAATGGTCAAGAATCAAAGGCCATGTCACTAAATAAAGAAAAGGTGGCCAATTCATAAATATAACTAGCCATTGAACTTTTTTTTATCAAAAAAAATATTAGGTATGTTAGTTATTTTAATGTGTTTTTTTTACATAAAAAAATTCAAAGGATAATTTGAATAGCTTAGGCAAACAAGATTAAGATATTCTACAATATAAAATGATATGCATTTAATTATATTTATTGAATTTATTTATCTAAATAAATAAAAGATAAATTTATACCCGAAAAATCTATAAATTAAAAGATAAATATAATTGAAATTGGTTAATTAAATTTATGCCATAAAAAATACATTAGTAATATAATTTAAAAATAAATGTTTTTTTATTTTTATAAAGTCTTTATTTGTGTTAAAAAAAAATATGAAAGAGGCATTGATATATCTTAATTTCTAGGTTTTTCTTTTTTGTTGTTCCTTTTGTAGTGAGAATATGAAGAAAATTAACCTATTGGGGGTTGAAATTATGCCTTATGACTTGTGAAAATAAGGAAGATGACGAAGGCTAGAAAGAGAATGTAACTAGTGCGGTGAAGTTGTAACTGATACGTCTTTTTACTCTGCCAAGACAACTGGATAAATGTCAAAGATATAAACAATAATTTTAGCTATGTTATTTAACCATGACAACACATAGCATTGAGTTTGGAATGCTCTTCTGCTTTCTAGGATCAATGTTTATACCCACTATCTTGATATAGCTGATGCAGAATGATTCAGTGACAGATTGCGAAGAAGCTGTATGCGAGCCAGGGAGTGCTCCGCCATACATTTCAATCGTCCCCGTGGAAAAGCCTATCAGATTCTGCTGCCCAGGACAAACCGTGTCTACAAACTTATGCAGAGTTTGGTGGCTTGTGGGCTACAGGATTGAAAACATCAGAGCGCAGTAGTGTGTCCAGTGGAGTTTTTTGTTAATGTTTAAGGGAGAATACAACGTGAAGATAGAGGTCATGCAAAAAGAGATTTACAGTGTGAGGATTCTTGGTAAGATTCCTGGGCTCCTCCTACTCGGTGCTTCAGGGACTGGTGACTTGAATGGATGAACTGTTGATGGAAGGGATGACTAGTTGATGACTTTTGGGACAAAATTGAACTGAGTATGGTTGTTTGAAGATTAAGAGGTAGGTGCTTGATGTACAGAAAAAAAGTTAACACCAACACAAAAAAAAAAGAAAAAGAACAATTGATTGCTAATTTAAAAAATTAGAATACTTATCTGAAAATAGTTTAAATATCATTAACTCAATTATAAAAATCATGAAAGTTTAAATACTTATTATTATCTTCAAAAATCTCCAGGACTTGGATTCCACACACACGCACACGTATATATACCTTCACCGTTAATAGTTGCCAATCCCGCCTCACCGGTGACTCTTTTACAGTGAAATCCATCAACAAAAGGCTAGACTTGTGGTAATCGATTTTTTCCAAAACAAAGATATTTTCGAGCTAGTAATCAACCACACGGGTATTCCAAAATAAAGTGAGGCTCTATGCCTTTTTTCTCAACTAATGAAAGCTATCTATATCACTGCCAAAAAAACGGGGCAATTCACCAGGAAATTAAGCCCAAAAACATCTTAACGGACAGCAGATTCAGGGTGAAGCTTGCGGATTTTGGATTCGCTAAGGTTGTTAGGAAGAGAAAGACTGTGAATGGGGTGTGGGGTCACCGTAATAAAGAGCGCCTGAGGTTTTGTTGGGGAATGAATATGATGAGAAAGTGGATGCGTGGAGTGCTGAGGTGGTGATGTATATTATGTTGGCGAGGTCTCCTCCGTTTAATGGGAAAACGATTGAAAGAGATTTCTAACGCAATTTTGAGAAAGGATTTGAGGATTCCTGATGAAGTTTTCTAATCGGTTTCAACATCAGTTATAGATCTTTTGAAGAGGATGTTTTGTAGGAGTCCCGCCAGGAGGTTGTCTGATGAAGGAGTATCAAGTGATCTGCTCTTGTTTCTAATACTTCGAGTTAATCACAGGACATCCATGGTTTTTATTGCTCTAGTAAGACATATTTGACGAGGGTGAAATTGTAGTAGAGGTTGATGTTTCGTGGCTCTTGCATGAGGACTAATAGTTATACTTCATAGCATGCCTGGTTCTGGGGTAGAGGAGATTCTTCAAGGCCAGAGATTTTTATAGAGCACCACTGCATATTGCTCTGAGTATCGTGGTGACTGCAGCTGCTTGCTTGCTCGACAAGGATGATGAAGCTGTTTGGTTAACATGTTGGTAATTATGGTGAAACTGATGTTTTTGCATTTTAAACTATTTCAAAAATACTTTTGCCTATTTTAATATATTTATGAATAAAACACAACATCTACCTTTTTTCTAAGAAGCCTGGAGTACAGCTTCTTCAATGTCACCGTCTTGACCCATAAAATTCTGCATAATTTGGACTCGTAATCCTCCTATCTCCTTGTAATTGATGGAGAGAGAAGGGCCCACCAAATCCCCATTAATAAAAATACAGCAGAACAAATCAAGCCATCATCAGGCATAAGCTGCCTAGAATCACGCAATCTTACAATATTCAAAACCCTTTCCTGCACTCTTCTGGATTTCTCTCTTCCCTTGAAAGCTTCATCTTTCTTCTTTCAGCAACCTTAAACTGGGTTTTTCGCTTTTGTTGCACCTCTTGTTTCCAACTCACAAACTGAGTCATTATAAACTGCATGGACATTAATCTTAGTAACTTCTTAACCTCTTAGTAATCAAGAATTATGTTTCCTTTATCAATTGCCAGTCAAAGTCCAGTTACCAAGTTGTCTCCAGATAACCCAAAAATAAAAATATTCTCTTCTAACAAGTTATCTCTCTTGAAAACAGTTCCATGCTCTTTTCACAAGAAGAACCCGAACACCATTAACAACCCTTCAAAGCCCAAGTCTTATCCTTTTAGCTCTATTTTAATAGCCCCAGATCAAGTTTCTCCTAAGAAAGGTAAGGTAAGCAGGGGATACGAGGAAAAGAGAGGTTTTGGCCATTTGGGAAGCCACCAGATGCTGGCTTTGTGTGGGTTTGGGTATTGGATGCAGGGTTTTAGGTGCTTTCCTTGGCTTGCTCTCAACTTCTATATGGCTCACAATCTCAACTTGCATTCATCACCGTTGCAACTTTTGCAAAACTCTGGTAACTTTCCCATGGTAGCTAAGCCTCTTTATGGAATCCTCTCAGATGCTCTTTACACTGGAGGTGCCCGTAGAATACCTTATATTCTAGTGGGAGGTTAGTTGTCTTATATCTCCTCTGCTTTGTCTAGTGAAAAAAAAAAACCAAAAGCTCCGCCCTTCCTCTCTATCGATCCAAGTGATGGAAGGGCAGAGGCCGTTGGTGTCCCCTCCAGTCAAGAATTGGGGCCTCACAATCACTAGCCAATATGCTTTTCTCTCATATGTTTTTCAGTGTTCGTTGCTTCTGTTTAAGTTGCTCTTAATCAATCATTTTGACAGACAGTTTTTTGAATTTTTATGTTTTAAGCTTATTGTTGGAACTTGTATATGTTTTCTAAATTACGCTAGATTAAGTTTTATTGGGCTTTGATTCTGGCATTCTGACCTTTGCTTGAATTGCCTCCATTTCTTTTCCCTACGTAGTTATGCCGCAATATTCTTTTTATCAATTTCCATGTCCAAGCCTTCTGTGCATGGACAATAAAAAGATGAGGTACCTTAATTTGTCAGATTAGATTTCATAGTGGCTGACTTTGACCAGATTCTATCTCTTGTTATCAAGTGTAGTCTTTAAGAATGCTAGAACTTGAGGGTGTATAGCAAATGGTGATACCCCCCCACCCCTCAGATGTCTATTGGAAGACATTGTAGGGATTTTGTTGAAGGGAAGAAAATAGGTATAGATCCATCATGAGAGATAAGGGAAATTTGAAAATTTGAAAACTCAATTCTAAGCCTATTGTTATCATGGGAGTAAGTTTGTCACATCCCAAATAATTTTAATGAATTTATCTGGTGGATTGATCTAGCTTATGAAAGAAGTTGACAGAAGTGAAATTCTCAGTCTTTTTGCAGGTGCTAGCTTGGGGGCCACTAGCATTGATTCCAGTTGCACGGGAAGCCCTTGGAATCCTTATGGCATGCATTCTTATCAGTAATCTTGGCGCTTCTATCACAGAAATAGCAAAGGATGCCCTCGTTGCAGAATACGGCAAAAGAGACTTGGGGGCCTCCAGTCTTACGCATTTATGGCTTTAGCTGTTGGTGGAATCCTAGGCAACTTGCTAGGTGGTTGTTTTTTACAGAAAACACCACCCAAGACCATGTTCCTTGTATTTTCAGTTCTGCTATCTCTTCAACTGGCATTTTCATCAACAGTGAGAGAGAAATCTCTTGGTTTATCAGAACCATCCGATCACAACCTTGTGAAGAAATCAATTTGGGAGAATATTAGGAAGCAGATAAGTGATCTTAAAACTGCATTAAACGATGACAACATCTCCTGCCCTCTCACTTGGATTGTAGCTTCTATTGCCACGGTCCCGGTTCTCTCAGGTTCCATCTTTTGCTATCAAACTCAGTGTCTACATCTTGATCCTTCAATTATTGGAATGTCACGCGTAAATGGTCAGTTAATACTTCTTTCCACGACTATAATCTATGACCGCTTTTGGAAAGAAGTGCCTATGAGGAAATTAGTTGGTGCAGTCCAGTTTTTATATGCCTGTTCTCTTCTTCTGGACCTTGTTCTAGCGAGACAGATCAATCTTAAATTGGGAATTCCCAATGAGGTGTTTGCCTGTTGTTTTTCGGGTTTAGCAGAAACACTTGCACAATTTAAGCTCCTTCCTTTTTCAATGCTATTGGCTAGTTTATGTCCACAGGGTTGTGAAGGATCTCTTACCTCTTTCTTGGCATCATCGTTGTGTTTATCATCAATTGTTAGTGGGTTCTTGGGCGTTGGGTTAGCTTCTCTGATTGGAATAACATCTGGTAATTACTCAAGCCTGCCAGTGGGAATTTTGATACAGTTCCTTGCAGCATTATTGCCTTTAGGATGGATTCATCGTTTATCCATGTCCAAACCCATTGTTGAGAAGGAAAGAAGGCGAGGTATGAGTAAAAGAACACGAAAAAATAGAAGGGTTGGAAGAGTGGTGTTCGGATCTATTTATGTTTACCACCGTGAAAGAGAATCTGATTCTGATTCACAGAGATAAACAAGCTAGAAGGACGATAACATTTTGCTGGACAATGAGTGGTAGGAGATTGGAGCATTTGAATTGTCTTCACACTGCCGAATCGTTGAATCATATGGGAATGTGATGCACTGTTTGCTATCAGTTCTACCGAGCCTATCTCAGCTGCGCTAAGATTGGAATGACCCTTCAATTAGTACAAATCCTCTGGCAAAGATGATCAATTTGTTTTAACTGGATTATTGTTTCACAAATGTGCACACATACATCAGCTCAGTGGTTCCATTCAAGCATTCTTGATCATTGAATTTTGTTATTGGATCCCAAGACTTGCTTCTGATATTTCTTAAAGTGAGTAGTTTAATTTCCAGAGGATCATATCTGCTGCGCATCAAGTTCATCTGGCAACTTGAGGGATGGTGAACAAGGAGGAAGGCATGTGGATGATGCATTCGGCTGAGCCATTTTAATCATGGAAGGCCTATATACCCAATGGTTAACTTTTTGGTAGTAATTCCTCCATGTTTGACTGTGGTACTCTTATTCCTAAGCTGTAACAGGCCATTTCTTTACCAAAATAAACGCATCAGAGCATCTTTAGGGAGTTCCTCGTTGTATGAACGAGAATTCTGTACATGGTTTACATTACATGAAAGAGAAACTGACAAATTTTCATTCAAACCCTATTATTTGCTTGCTTGTCCCCAATTGTCTTCCATCAATTTTGTGGTGTTTGTATCGTTGCCGATGGATAGATAGCTAGATAATATGCCTTTGGACAAGAATTGACACAAAAAATTGTTCTTGCGGCTTCATGAATGAGAGTACATTATGGCTCCAGTTGCACTCTACTGTGTCTTGTATTATGTACTTCTGAGTGGAAATAGGCTCAGCTTCTGCCATAATACTAGAGCCATTTTGTCATGGACAATATCCTGCAATTTGTTTTTAACAGGAACTGACCAATATATGAGCCTACCGGTGAGAACATTTCCACATCCACGATGAACAGCTCAAACTTAAGTAGATGGAAGTCTTTCTGCATGTGAAAGAAACTCGAGAGTCAAGATAGGAAGCTACCTGGGTACAAGTCAACCGATTCAACGATCAACTCACTGGTGAGGTAATATGCGTTGAAGTAAGAAAGCATACTTTGATCTCAATCTCCCCGGTTATTAAAGGAGCCAGCTGGTTTGGCAAAACTACCTTAGTTTTTACCTCAAGAAGCCTTGGCACCCCGCCTCCGTAACGGTTGTACAGCTTAAGAAGAGCAATTTCAATTAAATGGTGTAAAACTATGGTTAGGGTTCTGCCTCATGGTGCTATTAATAAATCCTATAGCATGGATGCATGCAGGAGGGTTGAGGGTGCCGAGCAAGAGGGGAGGGGACAGTTGAATAGAGAAATGAAATTACGAGAGAAAAGAAAACATGAAAATTCCTATTCCGTGCATAGTTTGTTGACTAATCGTCGTATCAGAACAAGTTTGGCGAAGCGAACATCAAGCATTGATATCAGATGGTTTCACTTGAAGCCGCATTTATAAGAACCTTATGAACCACCAGCAACTCTGCTTTTTTATTTCAAGACGTTTGAAAATGATTATTTTTAAAAAAATTTTGTTTTAAAAAATTTAAAATAATACTTTTTTATTTTTTAAAATTTATTTTTAACATCTACATATCAAAACAATTTAAAAAAATTAATTTCAAGTAAAATTTTATTTAAGATTTTAATAAAAAAACATGTTAAAACACACTGCTAAACACCTTGTCATATCAAGCGTTTTGTGCTCCAAGAACCTTGTTGCTGGATGTTTTAATTCTTTGACTTGCAAAAAAAAAAAAAATGGAAAAAAAAAAGCAAAAAGAAGAAGTTGTAGACCCAGCAATGTTACTCAATGATTGCGAATATTGCTCCTTTGAATAGTTACAGAATGTGACTCACTGCCAGGCGAATGAGGTGCCAGTGATGCCACTAGCAGATCGGCATATCTTAAGATCTTGTCAATTATCTTCAAGATTGGCCGCACTCTTTTCGTTTCAATAATTTGTTGAGAATGGTCTCTGTCCAAACTACAAATCCACACAGCTGAACTTGAAATAAGTTTGGCCAGTTTAAGAATGCATGCAAAATTCACCTGCAAGAAAAATGATTTAAGATTTCAGTACATGCCTAGGAATCGTTTATAAGCAGGATTGTTTGCAAAAGTAAAAAGGACATAAGAAGAGTTCCCAAATCCAAAAAACAAAGGCTTTCCACTGTCTTAAGTAAATTTTCCATGAAGCCTATTTTTCTGTCCGAGGCAATTTTATCAAGCTTTTAACGAATGATTGGAAGGCTAATGCACTTGAATTGTTCCGAATTAGCAGTTGTGCGTCAAATTAAGACAATAAAAACCCTACAGAAACAAACAGCATACGAACCTGAATGACAATTTTTCAGCAAACATTTCCAGAGGTATGGACAGCAAACAAGTCTCGATCCTTCGGTTAGTGAATGCATATTTGTGGCACCTTATGGTTTAGACAAGATATCCTCAATAGTAAAGGGAGACAGATAACAGAAGATCAATATCCAGACACCCATGCAAAATTTTCAAAATCATGAGAAACAGCAGGTCCTTTAATCAGTAATATGAGGCCACCCAGCAGTTCATAGATTGACTTGGAACAAGGATGCAGTTTATCAGCAGCATAGAAAAAATGAGTAGTGTTATTGATGCTTATCCAACTGCACCCAGGAGTTTTTGTTAAGCATCTATCTTTCATCATTGTTCTCACCTCAGATACTACATCCCATCTTCTGGAAGATGCATGTAGATTTGAAAGCGAGACATAATTCGAAGGGTTTTCAGGTTCTAACTGAACAAGGAACCTATAAGCCAGATCCTGCATCTCAGAATTTCCATGGATTATGGAAGCACTAACAAGAGCGCCCCAAACACTTGGACTAGGTTCCATTGGCATAGTTTTAATATAATCTAAAGCTTGGTCCAGCTGGCCTGATCGGCCTAACATATCCACAACACAAGCACAAATCTCAACAGTTGGCTTAATTCTATATTTATTTATTGCAGACTTGTAGATGCACAAGCCTTCATCTACCAATCCTGCCCGGCTACAAGCAGAAAGAACCCCTACTATTGTTATCATGTCTGGTTTATTCCCCAGCTGAAGCATCTTGTTGTATACAAAGACAGCTTCCTCTCCCTTCCCGTGCAATCCATAGCCAGAGATCATTGAACTCCAGGATATCGGATCCCTATGAAAAGAACCAAACTCAAAGACTTGTTTTGCATGATCCAAGCTCCCACACTTGGAATACATGTCAATCAAAGCATTGCATAAAGAAACATCATTATTGAGTTGCTTCCTAATGGCATATCCATGAATTTGTTTCACTCCAGTTAAACCAGCAACCGCGCTACAAGCAGGAAGAACACTCACAAGCGACACCTTATTAGGTTCTACTCCATCCCTCACCTGCATTTCATGAAAAAGAACCAGTCCTTCTTCTAGAGCTCCATTCTGCACATAACCATTGATCATTGCTGTCCAAGCATAAACATTTCTACACTCCATTCTATCAAAAACCCTTCTACCCACATCAACTCTACTACTCCTGGAGTACATATCAATCAAACAGCATCCCAAATGAACTTCTGTACCAGAACCCACGGCCAATTCAATTCTCACGATAAACCCATGAAGCTCCCTCCCACGGTCCCTTTTCCCCATATGCCCATTACACAGAGTCAAAAGACTGGAAACTGTAAATGCATCGGGTTTTAGCCCCTCAATCTGCATGTCTTTAACAAAACCTGAAACCTCCTTATCAAAATTACGATCCCCTGAATCCGCATGACCCGATAGAATAACATTCCAAGAACCGACATTTCTCTCAGGCATTTCATCAAATAGTTTCAAACATTCAACAAAACCCCCACATTTGCTATACATTGACATAAGAGAATTGGCAACTATAACATCCAAAACAAACCCAGTTTTTAAACTTTTCCCATGAATCAATTTCCCTGCATTCAAGTCACCAGTGTCGTGGCAAACTTTTGACATTGTCGCAAGGGTATAGTCATCAAGCAAAACACCACGGCAACACATTTGATAAAACCAACCAAAAGCTTCATTATAAGCACGATTTTTTACGAACCCATTAATCAGCGAGTTCCATAGGTAAACACTCTTGAAATGTAGCGAGTCAAAAACGAGTTGGGACAGAGCTGGGACGCCGTATATAGCATACGCAGAGATGAGTTTGGTGGCCAAAAAGGGGTTTTGAGTGAAACCAAGAGAGAGAATTCGAGCATGGCATTGTTGAGTGAGTTTGAGAGACTTGTGGGTGAGCGATAGACGGAGTAAATCAAGGAGGTTTTCAGCTGAAGAGACCGGAGTGGCATAACAGTAATTACGGGAGCTTCTGAGGCTAACTGCTTTCCATACAGAGAAAAGGGTCATTTAGAGCTCTGGAGTCTCGTTTGAATTTGGCGGGTGATTCTTATCGTAGGGGAAAAAATCGCCTGGGCCCATTGGGTACGAAATATGGGCCAGCCCGTACGTCGCTTTCTTAACAATGGATACTTATTTTTCAAATCTGGATTTGGCCTTTATTTTCACTATGCTTAGTTATCTTTTATAGTTTTTTAATACGTTTTCAAGTTTATTTAAAGTTTTGAAAACAATTTCTCATTTTTTTATTTTTTATTTTTTATTTTATTTTTTTTCCAAGCCAAGAGATAATTTATTTTATTTCCTAATAATCTTGCATTTTCTTTTATCGTGTGATAGGATGTTTTATAAAATTGGATGGCCTAGATTCTATAGTGGCCAGCAAGGAATTTCTACATAACATCTTAATTTTAAACATCTTTCTCGATAATTATTATTATTATTAATAGGATGAACAGCTCTAGCTTGTAAAGGGCATTATTGCAGTAAATTATTCAATTTGTACTTTAAAAAGTTGATTTGTGCTTCATGAAACTTTTTTAAAAAAAAATAAAAAAAAATAAAAGAGAGAATGTTCTCTTTTCCCATCACATCCATATTATTTTCCACTTCCTTGATCACTAGAATTCATTCCTAGTCGTTTTCATGGAAGAACTCCTTTTTCTAATCTAACAGACACAAGCAGATCTAGATTGATTCTTACATCGTACAGCTCCTTCTAAGACAGACCTGCGTGTCCTTTTCTCTTTCTCATCCAGACCACTTCTATCCCTGATCGAATCTTGGTCTAATAATCTATAGTCAGTGGATTTGGATTTAGGAAAAGAATCGAGAAAATAATTCTATATAAATAAATACATTACTTTAAAAGAAAAAAAAATCACATATTATATGATAGAAAACAAGCTAGCTTGGATTTAAAAAAAAATGACTACAAAATCAGAAAGGATAACATGTGAAATAAGTGGGAGTGAGAGAGAATCTAGTTCCGATCTCAACATGGGATTCATTGATAGACACAAATTGATTAAATAAGATGATTTTTGCTGGTGTAATTTCAACCTTTTTTTTTTTCTTGACGAAAAGTATCGTGACATTAATAAATCAAAAGTACAACACGGATTGTACTAGATTGGAAGTACTCTCCACGATCACATATTTTATTTTCAACATATTTAGTTATTAGCATGGAAAGTAAAAGGAATATATGATTTAATAAAGCATAATTTATTTTTTTATTATTTATCACAAAATTCCTAACCATTTCATGAATATCCATTAACAAAATTCTCTTGGATCTATATCTAACAAAAAAAAAATTGTGCGGGATTTATCATTAAACTACATAACAATTATCATCTCAATTGTTATTTATTTTATATTTAATTTAGTTAATGATTTTACAGAATAAAATATTGCTTAATTTTAACAAAACTTGAACAAAGTTTTTCTTGTGTAGGAACTATATCTAAATTTTTATACCACTTAAAAATACATGCAAATAATTATAATAACCAAACACAATAAATTTTTATATTTCATAATTACAGATAACATCAAGCTTACAACTCAAAGCACAAATCTTAGTTATTTTCACCTACCATATTTATTAACTCTATAGTTTTATATAAGAATGTTTTCATTAGGTGAATACAAATAAATATACACATATTTAAAAGAGATATAAAATACTTGAATAATACAATATTTTACTAATTAAAATCTCAGAAGATGTCAATATAACACATCTATCTATCTGTGTTTACTAGATGATTTTGGCTCATTAATAGCACGACGACATTCTGCTACTCTAGTACTTGAGTGGTTTTGTTCTTTACCACGACATTATCAAAAGGTAACATTTCTTCAAAGTTCTCAAGTGCATTACGAAAAACATTGAACCGCCGAGATGCATAAGTTTATCCTTTATGTTCTTCGTCAATATTACAAAGCATAAATGCGACCTCTTAACCCTCCCTTAAAAACAAGCCAACCTAATATTAGATTAAAATATCAATAAACATTAATGTTTTGTTATATGATATTTTATACTTGTAATACAATTTTATTTCATTATGTATGCTTGAAACTATCATTGAAAGATTATTTATCATAAGGGTTGATATAGCATTAGTAATAAAATTTACATCGAGTTCATGGTGCTCTTTTTGGATAAAGGTCAGGATACATGTATGCGGTTCTTTTAACTTTGTTATCTCATATAAATCCGATCTTTTTATGATATCTCTCATGAAAATATCACTTATATTCAGATTCTTGCACACATTGTAATTAAATAAAGGTCGAGTTTGATCATTGAACTTGATATTCAACTGAATGTACAATGTGTCATTATTTGCTATATTAAGTAAATTATTTTTATTGTTAATATTTTTTTCAACCTCTAAATTAGAGCATCCTAGGAAACATTTATGACTAAATGCTCAGTTATGAGAAACAATAAATATAGACCCAAAAACATCTTTAAATTCATAAAAAAATAGGTATTATTTCATTGTTGACATCATCATTAATATTTATTATCACATTTGAGTTTAACGCCTCATCATCTTCATTGACACTAGGATTAGAATAGTGAAATCTATGTTGATCAACGAATGAAAAGTTAATCATAGTATTATCAATACTTTGAAGTAAATCATCTGATAATAAACAGTTTTTAATGATGTTGAAGGTTGACAGATTGTGATGTACTTATACATATTTGATCAGAAGTTAGGACACATAAAAAATTGGTGGACTGCTCAGATATAATACCATAATGTTCAATCCACTTTAGATGAAAGAATCAATCATTATCTTAAAACTATTATCACATATATTCGATACAGAATAATATTGATGTTTACCTTTCAACATAAATAACATTATAATTACACTCCAAGTTCATAACAAATAGTTTCTTTTTTCGTGCATGACATGCCTAAATTATCATTTAATAAAAAACTACTCCTGTCTTTGTATGTGATACTACTGTTCACATCAAAAACAGTAGTGTCACCATGATGACATAATATAAAAATATTATACAACATTCTATATAAAAAAAAAATCTTATTTCAATCAATTGGATATAATTTTAACTAAATTGCATTACTTCAATAATAATTATCAAAATTTATAGCAAATTCAAACAGCTTTCTAAAATTTAATGCAATACATACTTCACCAAAATTAAACATAATTCATTATATAAAATCCAAATTTATAGCAAATTCAAACAATTCAAAGAAAATATCAAATTTGGCAACTTATCAACAATTTATTGCAATTTGCAACTCATTAAAATTATACATCATTCATGCTCTATTGCATGAAATTATCAAGCATAATTAATAACATTATTAGTTTATTCCATCCAATTCATATAAAATTTCTTATTCGACAACTTATCTAAAATTCAACGCAATGCATAATTCATTGAAATAATTAATTTCTAATTAATTGATGTTATTTTAATGTTTATCTATATCAAATCACTCCTAATTGATATCAGTACTAGTAATTAATTTTTCATTAATTCAATAAACCATAAATTTAACCTAAACATGGACAATAATTTCATTTCAACTTATAAAATAAACACAAATTAAATATAAAACTCATATATTTAATAGCAATCTGATATGTTTATCTAGGACTAGAAAGTGTTGGTGTAATAGCAGAGAAAAACGTTCTCGGATGCTTAGGAATTAAGATGAGTTCAAGTTTTTGTGGTGTTTTAAAGATAAAAAACAAGTGATTGGGGTGTTTGTTTCTTCTTTTTTGTTTTCTTCTTCACTGGGAGTGAATGAACGAGTTACATTTACAACTTGTATAGATCCGTTGAATTTAATCAAATTAATCAGAAGTATTGAAAGCATTATAAAATCATCATCATAACCTTCTTTTCCTCTAAATCAAGTGATAAAGTGTAAGAGATACAGTGGTCTGGTCTCTAGTTAAGAGGCAAAGGCCGGATTTTAAATCCTTGCAAAAATTAGATATGATGGTAACTCATTTGCATGTTCCCCTAGGATTTTTTTTTGTCATGAATAAGACTTTGTGCGTGTGCGTGAGGTTTTTATTTTTTCCTTCCCTTTTTTCATATTTGATAATGAAAAGATAAAAAAAAAAAAAAAAAAAAAAAAAAAAAAAAAAAAAAAACAGTAAAAACCAATGCTTTGAAGTTTGAATAGCTATGTATAATATGGGCAGCACCCCTTTTATTAGCTACAGGACAAGTAGAAAGATCCGTCGGAGGACTATCCGAGGTTGTCACATGGCTAGAGGCACCCGTTTCCTCTAGTTGATAGTCTCTTTTTAATGGGATTGAAAAGATGAAGTGAAATTGAAGTGCTAAATAAATTTTCATTTTCATGAATTTCTTAGTTTCAAATAATTGAATTTAGATATAGGAAAATTTAGCACTTTGTCATAGGAAAGAGGAAGAGGGTGAAGGGTAAGTAGCTTGTGCTATCGAGTTTCCATGATCCTGTGAAGAAGTAAAACGCAAGAGCAGCAAGTCATCCAAGAGAAAAAGGACTGCAAATTAAGCTCTTGAAGTGGAGGTCAGAGGCCAGACGCGTCCACACCTCAATTCATATGCAAAATTGGAAAAGCTTATTGATGGAGTACATGATTAAAATCTAGAGAGATACAGTCACCAAAATTTCATAACTCAAGCATCAATCCAAAGCTGCAGATTAAGAGCCTTCATTTGATGGCAAGCTAAACAGAAACAGTTGAAACCCCAAGAAAATGTAACAGCGCTAGATGATCAGTTAGCAAAAAGGTGACACCAAATTGTGCATGCAAGCTCTGCTTGTTGCACATGCCACACCAAAATTTCCATGGACATCATCCAGGTTCCACAAGCCATCCCAGATTATGTCCTCGTTCAAGGCCTCAGGCACCGATGCATTGAACATGTTATAAAGCAAGACATGCTCCTCGGTTGTGTTGGGGTATAAGGCATGAGGTGCCGTTTCCTGCCTCATTTGAGGGGTATATGGTGCGTTGTTTTCGTTTTCATCGAGCGAGGACATGATCTTCTTCATGTCCAAGTGATTTAGCTGCAGTAGTTGCTGATATTGGATTTGTTGCTGTTGTTGCTGTAGCTGCTGCTGCTGCTGCTGTTGAAATTGTTGCCTCTTTAAGAGATGAGTCCTTGCCTTGTCTGAGCTATCTGGAGAGAGCTTGGCCGCCTTCTTGAAATGGGTCCTCCAGTAGTTCTTGATCTCATTATCAGTTCTTCCTGGCAAGCTTCTAGCAATTGTGGACCACCTGATTTAAAAAAAAAAAGAATTAATTATCTATATGCTATGAAGCTTATTTAGAAAATTGCAATGAAAACTCAGAGAAAAACTCAAGAAGAATGGTGGGAGTTCAAGTTTTTACCTGTTCCCCCACCTAGCATGCAGCTCCACAATAATTCTCTCTTCATGTGGGGTTATCTGCCCCCTCTTTAGGTCTGGCCTCAAGTAATTCACCCACCTCAATCTGCAGCTCTTTCCGTTCCTTTTCAACCCTACAGAGCAGAAGACAGATACGAAATGCAAAAACATCAGTCCTGAGTAGAAGTGCTATAGTCTATGATGAACACTGACATTTACTAAACAAGTAAGGAATCCACAGGCGTCCTTAATCACTAGGAGTAAAAATTGGATTCCTTGTCACAGGGTACGGCACCAATGCAGCTGTACAATCTAACTGAGCTTGGCAATTTCCATTTACGCAGGCTAGAACACTGAGTTAGGACTTAGTAGCTAATTAGAGAAAAGGTTGTGTGTATACGAGTTAGATGCACACCTGCAAGCCTAGCGACAGAGTTCCATCGTCCTTCACCATGCAGCCTTACATATTCAACAAGCAACCTGTCTTCTTCAGCAGTCCAGGGTCCTTTCCTCCAGACCTCTTCAATGAGACCACCCCAGCGCAACTGCCCTGCCATAACTCCCAAAGAGATGTGCAAAGGAGGGAAAAAAGGCTTAGGTTTGTTAAAGTGTTGGCAAAGGCTGTCTTCCAAATTCTGTGCATCTGGGTTTAGAGTTTGTTGCATATTTATGCCTGAACAAAAGCCCCCAATTCCATCCCATCAGTCAATTTAGTGTCACCATCACATCATCCCTATCTTTCTTCCGTGGTGGGTGCTGGTGATCTCCGAGATACCATCTGACGTCAATTTTAATAATTGTTTTTTAAAATAATATTTTTTTAATTTTTAAAAATTATTTTTAATATTAACGTATTAAAATTATTTTAAAACACAAAAAAAATATTAATTTGAATTTAAAAATTTGAAAAAAAACACACACACACACACATAAACTCCCCTTGTTTTATCTATATACCCTCTCATTGCTTTGAGTTTTCAAATTACTGGCATTTTAATCAAGTGGTTGTGATGCAATGATCAAGTTTTCCATGGAAGGGAAAAGGCCTGTGCCACTCATACCAATACATGTGATACACACAAGGGCAATTGGGAAAATCTGAAAGATTGTCAAGACATCGGGTGACATGTCGTAAGAAGGATCGAATCCAATTAGATTAGGTTTTGTTTTGATGTAAAGTGAGACAAGGAGAGATAGTAATCTGATGGGCTGATGCCACGTATAGAGTAGGGCTTATGCATCAAGACACTAAGAGTAAAAGCCCCAAAAGCATAATCTAGATTTAGCAAATTAAAAACACATGGGTGGTGGGTTATTTTTCACTTGAAAATTACCCGTGCGCCAATAGGATCTTAACAGCTGTTTGATTTGCTTACTTCTCTAGGAGATTGATACATACAATCTCCCTTATAATGTAATTAAATAGAGTTGCTGGATACCATTTTACGCGGTGGAGACATTATAATATCGAACCGTACGTCACCTTGTTGACAGGTGTCTGTTTTCCAGATCAAAGTGTTCCGTGAACTAGCTGCGTACATTTTTGTCATGATTTTTTATTTATTTATATAAATATTCGGATTAACTTCTCCATATTATAGTTAATTTAATAATTTATTGGATATCATATAAGCCCAATAAATATATAAAATATCACGAGAATAACATATATGCATATTAAAACTTAAACCTAAATATAAAGAAAGAGGATAAGTCTCTTTCATTACTAGGCTAATATTTCACATGTTTTTTTTATAATTTTTTGTTTGGTGTAGTAATATAAATTAATTATTAAAAATAAATTAAAATTTTAGAAAACACTATTTAATAACATTTAAAAAAAATGGATGATCGGTAAAAAAAAACTGAAAATAAAGAAAACACTCGAAGATCATGATGATGTATTTCCGAGTACGTGTTGCATGTACAAATACAGGCAAATCTACATTAGGAACTGTAACACAAACAAAATTTGCAGTGATCAAATCTGCCAATGCTAGCATGGTGGTCACAGAAAATCAAAGTAGACGAGACCATGGTCCATCTCTTGGAGTTTGTCACCAAGAAAAAAAAAAACTAATTGATTAGATCATTGAAGTGATTTGTCATGGCCATCAGCCCATTACATAAGCTCAGACCATGGAGCAGCGTGTGACTTGACCATTCCACTATTTTAATAGTTTATATTGTGATTATTTTTTATAATATTTTTATTTAAAAATATATTAAAATAATATCTTTTTATTTTTAAATAATATTAATTTAAAATAAAAAATAAATATAAATATTTTAAAAAAAAATTAAAATACAAAAAAATAAAACTTGATCAATTTTAAATGAACTAAAAAAATATTTAAAACCAGAAAAAAAAATCACATGGTACTATTTTCCCTCAACCAATTATCTTGTTTAAAATATCTGTTTTTATTTTGAAAATTAAATCGCACTATAATCCTAGAGAATGACATAATGGCATAAAAAAAGAATGTTCACTCACACGTAACTGTATCAACCCAAGAATCCCTTCACAATTAATTAATCCAATCAGACACCGCTAATCCTTGTTTTTTACGGGTTTTTGAAGTTAAAAAAAGTTGGTCCGTCAGCATAAATGTACACTGCTTAAACTTGATTTGTTTTACAGCTAAGCATTATTAGTGCACTTGAGCTTTATCACGAAGCTACAAAGATCTCTTGTGGTTCCTTGTTTTGCTACTTTTGTGTTGTCTTTTCTGCTAACTGGGTGTCTTTTCAAAGCAGATTAGGATAGAGTTCTGAGGATGCTGTGGGGTTCCAAGGTGTGGTTTTTTAACTATAAATTTATTCTCTCTTGTTTTTACTTATAGCATTTTTTAATAAAAGTTTTAAATTTTAATTTTTTAAGATTATTTTAGTCTGTTAATATTAAAAATAAATTTAAAAAAATATACTTTAACAATTAACCACCAATATAATATCGAATATTATTTAATTATGTGGCATGCCCATTAGTATCTAGAAGCCTGATAAGCATGGGATCACAGTTAACAAATTAAATAGACCAGATTAGGATATGGGAATTGGTTTTGATCAAATTTTATCATTGGATTTCATCTGACCAGTCAAATAAATCAGACTGTCTGATATTTTTGCTGAGTCAGAATTTCACTCGCAAGCTGTCCTTTCATCCAAATTAAAAGTGTTACATGATTTTTTAAATTATTTTTTATTTTTAAAAAATATTAAAAAATATTTTTTATTTTTAAAAAATTATTTTTTATATCTATACTTTAAAATATTTAAAAACACTGAAAATAAATTTTAATAAAAAATAAGTTGAGACTCATTTTCATACAATATTTTATTTTTCTTGATAAAATTAGAAATGATGTCTGGATTAGTATTGATTCTTAAGATTTTTTTTTATTTTAATGTTGGTATTTGAATCAACCTATATATATCTCAATTAATTTCATAATATTAAAGTTAAAAATAATATAAATATTTAATAATTTTAAAGTTTTTAAAATTTAATTGATAATTTTAAAAAAACAAATCTAAATGATAATTAATTAAATTATATATTCTTAGTATCTTGGTTGTCTTGTCTCTAGTTGTCGCTTGGACTCATGGAATTTTTTTAGCTTGTTTTTTATATTTTTAAAAATTATTTTTTTATTTTAAATTATTTTAATATAATAATTTTAAAATATATATATATATATAATACTTAAAAATCACAATATAATACATCTTCCCTCAAAACTTAACAAGCATGTAGCTGATGGTAACAGAATTCTCTAGGTTAATTGATAGTTGGAAGCAGTGGCTGAGCCGGTCCAAGATTGAAAGGGTCCTTCAAGTTTTGTAAATATTTCATAAAAGTTCATGCTTAAGTACATGACGACCTCTTGATTTCTTTTTTATTATTATAGAAAGATCTCTTCAATTTAACAGAGTGACACCTTAGCCATTCAATATCAAACTTTGAATCCAAATTTTGTTCGTCATGCTATACCTATGCCTTTCCACCCAAGCACAGATTAGAAAATCTTCAAAGATAGAGAAATTTAAGATTTTGTGCCATTATATATATATACACACACAGACAAGAACTTTAATATCAATATTTTGCCACTGTAGAGCGTCGATCATAAAATAGCTGGTTTCTATATCTACAAGAATATTTGATATTATGATTAAAACGTTGTTTATTTAAAATTAATTATTTTGATATTTTTGGATCATTTTAATATCAAAAATATTATTTTGATGTATTTTTAAATATAAAAATAACTACTATTAAATGATTCTGAATTCAATTACATCCATTTCAAGATTAGAAGTCTTAATCTTTATTACAGGTTGTTTCTTTGAGGCTAAGCTTCTAGGTGTCGCAAATTGACAGGGGAAATAAAGTAATGAACAGTCCCGGCCATTTTCTCCCCTCTAATTGCCGTCTCTTATGGTCAAAATCCTGTTTAATCACGCGCCACCAATTGGACCGTTGTTTGCTGGGCTAGGGCGGCAAATAAAATACGATGAATTACAGTAGCATGGTATTGATTAAATCAAGTGAATAGATATTTTGCCTTTTTTTTTTATTCCAAGATTCAAGGTTTCAATGAGTTCTTGAAAGCCAATGACAAAGATCCGGGCAGGTAAATTAGGATTTTAAAACTATCTTGAACTGAAAAATCGACTTAAAATTCCTCTCTATGGCGCTGCTGTATCTATCAGGGAAGGTAAAAAGAGTGTGTTAATGGCGGTGGACATAAACCAACCCAAGGCTGAGTCAACACAAATTCTCGACCACATTTGACCATACCTGTAAAAGGCCACAAAAACATGGACGTTCATATGGGTTTTTTTCCCCGCTTGCATGAACTGTATTGATGATGGTCGTCGTCTCCTAAAAAAATCTCCATCCAATTCGAGGAGTGTGTAATGAGAGTCGATGAATATCAATTCATATAATTTAGTTTGAATAATTTTTTTAAAATAAAATAAAATTGAATCAAACTAAATAAAATAGAATAATTAAAATAACAGATTTAATTTAAGTTTATATTTTAAAAAATTGATCATAATTTATAAGTGTTTTAGTTAGGTTGTTTTTTCCAAACTTGGTTTTTAATATGCATTTAAATTATAATGAATTTTTATGGCTGGTTTGGTTCGATTAGATTTGTTTTATTTTTAAAATTTGAAATTAGAATGGAAACTTGAATTGAATTTTTTTGAAAAATGAACTAAGAATATTTAAAAAATTCAAAAAATATATTCAATTATTTAGACTAGTTTTCATGAATATCCTGGGCAATTAGTTAATTTACCCACCCTAGTGACATGTAGTGACGTGAGCTAAGTGTGCACGACTACATGTTTTTTTTTTTTTTTATGTATAGTGAATGATCTGGATGATTGCATCTCATGAATCGAATGCCCAAATGGACAATGTTCCTTTTCTCTATACCTTGTTAAATGTAGAGTTCGAGCAGCAGGTCTTGCTTATTTTCCATGGCAATCCATCAAGCATGTCACATTATCATGTATTTTTTATATTTTCTTAATTTGGTTTCTTTACTCTATCTTTATTTTTATTTTCTCAAAAAACTTGGTTTCCCTACTCACAAAAAGTTTCTTAACACGATACTTCCATCTAATTTTCCATTAATTCTTGACATGTGTTGAATTCATGTGTCAAGAATTAATGAATAATTAGATTAAATAACAATATTAATAAATTTTCTTAAATAAAGAAAATAATGAAAAAAATCCAGAAAACCATTGAGAAAATGTTTCGATACAGGAACAAATACATGATTAATCTTTTTTATAAAAAAACAATTTTAATAATTTTAATTTACAGGCCATTAAGTATATTTATTAAAAATTTACTTATTTTGCACCAATCCTTTTTTATAAAAAAAAAACAATTATAGTAACTTTAATTTACAGGCTATTAAGTATATTTATTAAAAAATTACTTATTTTACATCTAGATTCATAGTTTAGCGATGTTGACAAAGAAATTTTATATTTCTACATTTTTAAATTTTTATGTGTATATTTATTATTCTTGCGATATATTTATTGAATTTATAGGATATTTAGTAAATTTAAAAATTAATTGTAATATATATAAATTAACCCAGATATATTGATTTATATAAAAAAAAATCTACTTATTTTTATCTCCTAATTTATATCTCGTTTCAGACCAAAAAAATACGATAATCTTCCCTTTAATTTTAAGCCATCGTCATGCATTATAGCTAATGTCCCCTAGTACTCGAACAAAAAAAATGTATATGGGCCGTCACTAACAAAAGCGTTCAAAAGCCTAGAAAACTCGTAAAGATTGAATAATTAAATGTTCCTTCTTCTCCTCTCCTAACTACGAAATAATTAATTGAATCTCTCTTATCTTTTCCTTGTAGATTTAATTATTTTTCCAGCTAGAGGTTGTTTTCTGTTTACTTTGACCCGACCTCAATGCCCTGTTACCTTTGCAAGCGTACCTTTTGACCCGTCTAGCTTGACCATCGATATTATGCTCGTCTACAGCTGGTCAACGGTCAACCCTCTTACACAAGCCTGAAACACGGTTCGGGTAGGCGTCCATTGCTATCATTTGCTCTAGCTATAATCCACCTTCATATGATTGTCTCTCCGATGCCATGCAACACATTATTATTATTGTTGCCACTTACACTTAAGTAACAGATTAGTGGTCCACGCCATGCCATGGCCAAACCAGTTTTTTTTCTAACATTAAACAACTACTAATGTTTTTAAAGAATTAGAAGAAAAAACACTCAAAACTTGAGTAATTAATTTAACTCGTTTCAATAAATATGATTAATTTAATAATATGATTTAAAAAACATCAACAAGAACATATAATCCAAACCACACACGTGGTGATGAACTCGAAATAAATAAATGTTTTTCAATATTATAAAAATATGTCATTTTAATAGTTTTAAAAAGCTTTCATGATATTATTTAATATCAAAGTAGAAATTAATTAAGAATATGATAATTCTATAAAAAACAAAATAAAAAAAATTAAAACTTAATTCTTAGTAAATCAAATATTAAAAAATAAAATTAAAAATAAAAACCATGATCTCAATCCACCCAAACCAACCTGCCTAAAACACAACATAGTTGTGAAACCGGGATAACTTTGTGAAAGGAAAATTGAATAGAACAACCAAAAACAAATATTTGTGTTAATATAGGTCAACCCTCTAAGTCACAACGCCGAACATGAGATTGAAATAACCCTACAGAAATGAAAGTGAAAAAAGCACGAAGCTTGACAATCCTCGACCAACAAAACCTTAAAAGATAAAATTAAAAAAAATGATTGAAATCAACCTGGGATAATATTAAAAAAATCATGAACGAGTCACGAGCCCGAGACTAATCTTACAAAAGACAAACTTGAAAAAACCATGAAGCTAAATCCCCAATCAACAAAATGTTATAAAAAAATCAATAAGAAAAAAGCATAAAAAACAAAACAAATAGAATTCAAGTTAAGAAGGATCAAATTCGACATAAAAATAAAATAAAACTAAATGTTCAAGGATTGAAAAAAAAAATCAATTAAGAAAGAGATTAAAAAACAAATAGCAAAGAATGGATACCATGTTTGATTAAAACAATTAAATGAAACCAAATATAGTGAAATTAAAAAATAAACAATCAAATTCAAAACACAATAAACAATAAAAAAAAATAAGACCAAATTTGATACAAAAAACATATCACATGTCACCTTTCAATTTTAGCATGAAAAAAGTAAAATTAAAGATTATATGAGCTTAATTGTTGCCCCATCATCAACACATGTCAGACCATGAAAAAGAGCACAACATGATGTTCTAGATAACATTATGAAAGCTATTGTTTGGTCGCTAAATGATTCTTTATATACCATCTCATCACTATGAATGTCTCATTTTTTTTGGAACACGTGTTACATGCGCTATAGGCTATTTGTTTCGCACATTTATCAAAGTCTCCATATTTATTTTAGTTCTAGTTTTGGTATTTTTACACTTAATTGTTTTAAATAAGCTGAATTTTGCTCCATTTTACAAAACCAAAATTTAATCTCGAGTATCAAAGATTCCCCTAGATATTGCACTAAAAAAATTGTCAAATTAATTCTCAAATAAGATTAATATAAAAGGATCAAATTAAAAAAAAAATTGAGGGATCAAACTTAAAAAAAAAGATATAAATTTTTTTTAGCTGTGCAAATAAATCCTTAACAAGAAAAAAGGAATGTATATTTTTAAGCTTCGAATCTGGTCCTGAAAACTCTAATTATTTTAAATTAATTAAATTAATTGTTTTCTACGAAATCAAGAATTAACCGAGCTGCAAGATATTTTTTTACACCTTAAGATCCTCATATACATGCATTTAGAACAATTACAAGACCAAGAACAAATAAAAGCAATTTTAAGAGATTAAATAAGAAAAAAATAATTAAGGGATCAAAGCATGAAAAATCTCAAGGACTGAAAGAGAGAAACATTGCTCGAAGAAATAGTACTTCCCCTCGCAGTCTGCTATGAAAGACTGAGGTGACTTAGTTTTTTTTTTTTTATAATATATAAACGATCAGTTAGTTTTCCATGAAAATAGAATATGCTATTCTTTTATCTTTTAACATTATTCTTTTTTTTTTCCTTGCAGTCTTGCAATTTTCTTTCAATCAAATTCTACCTTCTTCTTTTTTATTTATTTGAGATTGAAGCAAATTCCACCTTTGTTATCTCTCAAACACAAAAATCTCTCCTTAGCCCCTCCAATCTTGGTATAGCCACCATCTTGGCTCCGTCACAACTTCATCTTCTGCTCTGTTCGGGCCAAATTATTCACCGTGAATTCACTTTTCTAGCAAATTACGTATTCACGGAGAAAGTAAATCCAATCAACTATTTTGTTTGCATTTCATCCATTGATCTTCAAGATATATAATAAATTCGGCTCCCTTTGAAATCCACTTTATCATCCACTCATCTCATTAAATCTCAGAAAATATCACAGTTCATTAAATTATTTTATCTCCTTTGTTTCACCATTCCTGTTTTAATTCTCAGGAGATATTGTGAGAAAATATCTTAACTATTTAAACACAATTTATGCACATAGATGTGCTCAATTTCTTTCTCCCCCATGTCGAGGTGACAGAAAATAATATTAAATGTGACGCCAGTACTGGAGTCCAGGCTCTAGGAACACGATGCCCGATGCAGACCATTCGTTTTCACAACTTTTAGCTTCAGGCAAACAATGCTTGCTCAGTCACCTTTCCGGTCACCGGCAGCGCTGGAGAAATCCAACTTATTGTGTGGCATTTGATGCCAAAGTAGACTCGAAATTCCGACCTCGGCTCGCGATTTGCCCACGAGAAGATTGATTGCCTTATAGAGCCAAAATACTAGATCGGATTGTTGAATAATGGAAGAAGTTGAGCATGCCATGCTCTAAAAGGAACCCGGCACCGGCCAATTGCTAGGTTGAGTTGTCTGCCAACAACCTAGTTATGGGATTGTCACGCTGGTCCCTTTTAATGACAAGGACAGGAATTTTAAAGGATTTCTTCCTTTAGAGAAAATTACTTATATGTGTTTTGAAAGGGCAACTATATTGATATAGAATTACTTGATTTTTACATGGAATTTATTAAATGTGATGTGATTGTAAAGTAATTTTACAATTTGATTTCAAATCTAATGAGATATTGCTGATTGAATTAAGCTCGTATCGATTAAAATAAATAAATATCATGTTAAAAAAATTATTATGATTTTGTTACAAGAACAACTCTAGATTAATTTTTTAAAATAAAAAACTTAATGTAGACTATAAAAACGAGTCCACATGTAATTAATTTGCTTAGCTAGATTAGGTTTAATAATTGTAATTTAATAAAAAAGAAAATATTTTAAAAAATATAAGTCATTCATATATTATATGGTTACATGAAAGAGAAAAAAAAAATTTCACATTAAAATAAATATAGTATAAGGAGTTGTGGGTTTGTCTAGAAATATAATTGTTGTTATTTTTTAAATAATTCTTTGTATTAAAATACATGTTAGTAATTTTTTTATTTTTTAAATATTATTTTTGATATTAACATATTAAAATAATTAAAAAATATTAAAAATATATTAATTTAAAGTAAATAAAAAAATAAAATAAAAATTAATTTTTTAAAAAATATTCTTAAAATGCATAGAGAAACAGAAAACTTTGATTGAACTTTAAGACTGATTTTATTCAATATTTTTTAGGGTAACAGTCTACTAATTTTAAATAATTAAGGACCTAATTTAAATATTTTTAACTACCTTCTCTTTAATATGCAGACACGTGGTCACCTTTTCAAAAGTTGCAAGTCACAGATGTCCTATTGAGTGCGATGGCAGAAACGTAGTTTTGTGAAAGTTCGTTGCCAATTAGTAAAAATCTAACTAAGATATAGGGACGCGTCAGCTTAAAATAAATTTGACAATTTGTTTATTGTTTTTTTCGTCAGGTTCGTACTTGCCATCACCTTCTTTTTTTTTTCAGCTTTCCCATTAGATTGCAATTTTATTTTATAGTTTTTTTTTTTTTTAACAAGTTCCTATTTAGTAGTAGTAAGATATGCAACCAGATTTTTTTAACCAAAGCTGGATACATAAATGTAAGTCACTATTTATTTCTGCGATGCAAAAATATCTTTAAAGAAATAATTTTTTTATATTTTTAAATTTTTTTGATGAGTTGATATTAAAAATAAATTTTAAAAAATAAAAATTATATATATTATTTTAATATATTTTAAAACAAAATAAAATTTTAAAAAATAATTCTTACTATAATACTAAACTTGCCCTAAATGCATCACAATTCACTTTTGTTTTCCTTCTTGTTCCATGTTGCAAAAAAACAATGAAATGTTATCACCTGTTGCAACTTAGCAAATGATACTCTAGTATTCATGAAAGCAAGAGTTTGTTATAAAATATTTTGAATAATCAATAAATATTTTCAATAATAAAATATTAAAAAGTACCTCAAAATATTTAATGATTTGTTTTTGGATAAATACATGTCATATCCAAATTTATTTTTAAAAAAAATGGAAGAAAATTGATTATCATAAAAATCCAAAAATGGAAATATTGTCCTGTAGTCTTGTGCCCCCTGGAAAGTATCCAGCGACTCGGCAGCAGTAACTAGGAAAAACGGGCCACGCGTCAGTTTGACAAGGAGAAGGTGATGGGGAGAAGGTAAGAGAGAAGAGGGAACCCAACAGTCTTGGTTCTAACAGAGCTGGATTCGTAGTTGAATTGCTTCGAATATAGATCCAATCAAATCTTTTTGGTGATTAAAACTCGGGCAACTCAATCATGACCACATCATTAACTCTTTGTCTTAGTGAATACAAAAAATTTCGACTTTTTTCACTTTTTACTTTTGCATTAATTTTTGGAACATGTGATTAACAAGACAGTAAATTATCTATCTAAATTAATGTATTCACACTCTCGAAACATTATTTATTAAAATATTATTTTTTAATATTTTTAATATTTTTTTATCATTTAATATTGCATTGTTTTATAAATTATACTTTATAATTTTTTTATTTTTTTATGCTGGGATGTATACCGGTTTATTGTATTTTTTTTCCTTTTTTTTTCAATATTTAGCAGGACTTCATAATGTTTTTTTGGTTTATTTTTTATAAATTTATTTTGATCTCATAATTCATATAACACGTTTAACAGGTTAATTCAGACTAACTCGATTTTTTTTTTCAATCGCTTTTTCTAGGTGATTTTTTTTTAATTTCATCTTTTAATATTGAGTTGGTCAGTAATTCAGCCATATGATTTTCTCGATTTACATTCTATGACTTAAATTATGAGTTTTTCAAGTTGACTTGGATTAACTTTAGTTTATGTGGTCCTTTTAAAATTGGGTTTAATTTTTTTATATATATATAAGGTTGTCCTGATCTCATGATCTAAATTGTGCGTTTAACATGTTAACCTAAGTTGACTCTTTATTTTTTAAATTTTTTTTAATTGATTTTTTTTTTCAATTTCAACTTCAAACAACTTAATATTTTTTATTTAGTTTTTTTTTTCTCCAGTTTCATCATTCAATACTATGTTATTTGGGAATTGAACTTTATATTTTTTTTCAATATGTTTTATGTGTAGTTATCTCAGTTTTGGAGTTTTTTTTTAAAAAAATTAACCTTCATTATTAGACTTGTTAGAAACAGAGTTTTATTTTTTTGTTTACTTTTTATGATTTTTTAGGTCTCGTGATCTATGTCACCAGCTTAACAGGTTAGTTCGAGTTAACTTGATTTTTTTTTATTATTTTAATTAATTTTTTTATTTCATTATTCAATATTAAATTAATTAGAAACTGAACTTTATACTATTTTTTAATTTACTTTCCAAAACATTATCCTGGTCTCATAATCTAGATTGTAAATTTAGTAGATTAATCTAGGATAACTCAAGTAGTTTTTTTATCTAGTATATTTATTTTTTATTCTTTCATTTAACATTTAGTTGATTATGAATTGACCTTTAAAATTTTATTTTGATTTTTTTTCTACAAGGTTATCATGATCTTATGATTCATATTACATATTTGATATATTAATTAAGATCGATTCAATATGTCATTATATTAATACTTTTAAAAAATATTGTTAAACATACATCATATTTTGAGTTTATAATTAAAAAATAAACATTTTAAAACTTGTTAATAACACCCAGACAATTATTTTTTACGTTAAAAAAAAAGTGACAAGTTAATATGATATGTTTCCGTGTTAATATTTCTAAAAACATATAATATAATATATCACCATGTCAATATTTTTAAAAAATATTATTCAATATGTATTATATTTTGTATTTATTATTAAAAAAATATTAAAAAACATGTTAGTAATAATTTGATATTTTTTATATTAAAAAATTAATTTAACATGCAATATAGCCTAAGTGAGTGATCTGGTAACTTATAAGGTGGATCCATATATTCTCAAAAAGAAAAGAAAATGAAGGTGTGTTTATAAAGAAAAAAAGAGAGTACAAGGTGTTGTAGTCGTGCGATTAAAATAATTTATAGGTTATTGCATTTAGTTTTATAATACTTGATAATTTTATTTTAATATGAACAAGCTAAGTTAAATTTTAAAATTAAAATGTCAATAAAAAATCATGATGATTAAAAATGATTTTTTTATATATATAGATAGGAAAGAAATTTATCACAACATGATACCAAAATTTAAATGGTCGTATCATGAAAAGTTGTTATCACATACACACATACTAACTAATTACTTGAAAGATAATTTAATTTTATATCTTTTATTTTTATTTTGTTAGAGTTATTTTTTTTTTTAATATTTCAAAACCAAGTAAATTATAAACTATCAAAGTTTACATAAAATTATTCATATTTTAAATGAAATAAATTAATTTAATAAATATTAAAATTCATTAATTTATAAATAATTAAGGAATATATGTAAATCAAAAGAAAATATTATGAAAGAGCTGGGGTCTTTTTATCAAATTAGAACAGCTGGATAACATATTTTAAGATACAACACAAGAGAGAAAAATATTTAAAATATAACACACTTTGACTTAACTGGTATTGAAAAACATGTTTTTATTTAACAATCATTAATAATAACAATAACAATGTTTATAGATATTTATTACTGTCATTAATAATTATTTTAATCAGCTGCTAATGATAATAGTAGTTGTGAACAGACCCTACATAACCATGAATAACAATAATAGTTATGTCAATTAACATAATTTTTACATGAATCTAACCCTGAATTTTACAAAAAACAAAATCTAAACCACCATAAGCAAAGACTAAATAAAACTTTAAATTATCAAACCTCAAACCATAATTAAAAGTGTGATGTTTTAACATTTTATTTGTTACTTATAATCTTGGATTAGTTCTTGCATTTTATAAATATTGTTTTTATTTACATGCATTTTTGTGTTGTTAATGGACTATTTAAAACTTTAAATAACTTGTTTACAAGTTTATATGTTAATTAATGATTTTATTTGTGCATAATATGTAAAATAACTTTAAAATTAACATGATAATTAGCTAAAATTATATTACAAAAGTGATAAATACCTATAACATTTTGAATTTAACGTGCATGTAGTTCATACTTTATTTTTTCACACGGAAAAACCTATATTGGGTTTAATATAATAATTTAACATGCTGTATATTCAAGTACCAATCAATACATTCCTCTTTATATATATATATATTGGAAATGATAAATTATCTAATTATAATTAGCATGTATATTTAAATAATTAATAGAATACAATCGATATATTGGGTTTAATATAATAATTTAACATGCTGTATATTCAAGTACCAATCAATACATTCCTCTTTATATATATATATATATTGGAAATAATAAATTATCTAATTATAATTAGCATATGTATTTAAATAATTAATAGAATACAATCGATTGCTTGTATTTATATAGGATGGAATGCATTGTTTAAAGATAAATTATTATATTATACAATTTTCGCAATGTTTCTTAACAAGCTTAAAAAAGATAAGAGGAATACCTAATGTTTACAAGTTGGTCTGTGTATATATAAAATAGGAGCAATTACCATATCATCTTCCAAATAAAAATTCTAGATACTTTATTTGAATATTAACAACACAATTATTTATTATTATTATTAATATAAATATATGTTATTATTTGTTATTATTTACCAACAACATAAAATTTTGCAGGAGCAGCCACCATGCAATTATTTCAATGCAACTATTTCTCAGAATGATGTTTTGAGTAATTGAAGGCTGGTTTTTCCTGGTCTCAACAGTTTTTTATTTTGCAGGAGCAGCCACCATAGAAGAAGAAAATAAATAAATTATACATGCGTCATAAAAATTGATTTAAAATCACAGTTTTATTATGTAACCACTGCTCCGAATAACGGTTTCACTGAAATGGTGATTGAGTTTCATAATTCAAGGAGCTGGAAAGTGCATGTACAGCCATGAGAAATACTTCCTTCGATGTTTACTAACGCCATGATTCCAGCGTAAGCGAGAGCAACCCAAGTTGAAAAAATCAATCACTGAACCGTACGTGGCAGACAATTTCTCTAATTTAATCGTTAAAAAAATATTTAATATTATATACAAGTATTTTAAATAAAATAGAATTTAAATCATGGGGAGTGCAACCATACAGCAGCAACGACCATTCGATTGAACTGTAATGATCTATCAATGGCTAGGATGAAACTTGGGTGACATAAGTCAAAATCCAAACCGACTGATCACAAGCAAGATCCCTATGCCATGTAGCATATATTATATAGATTTATGGAGAGATCATAGAATATTTTATCAATCAATTTAGATGATTAATAGACATAAAACATAAAATTAAATTTTATTTATTAAAAATCAAATTCTTATTTGTTGAAAGAAATTAAAAAAATGTTTAAAAACGAGTACTTTGGTTGAAAAAGTGATTTTTTATGGAAAAAATATAAAGGATTATATTTAATAAATTAAGACCATTAATGGAATAACATGTCCTATTAGAAAGGATAAATAAAAATTACTCTTATTTATTAAAAATTAAAAGAGTTGTTTAAAAAAATATTTTTTTTGAAATTTTAATTTGGAATTAGAAAACTCCTACAAAACCTCCGAAGGATTCACAATTTAAATATTTTATAGATTAAGAATAAGCTGGGCTCAGGTTATAGCTTTTTCATGGACTCCAGCTTTCGTTATAAGCCTAACTTGACCCGGAGAGGCCCGTCTTAAGGATCCGTCCCGCTATGCTTAGCCTGCCTTTGTTTTCCCAATTTAAGCTCCCTGAATAAAATCATCTAGGGTTCTTTGGGTTTCTTCATATTCTTGACTCCTCCTCCTCCTCCTCCTCGCGACAGTAAGCTTCTGCTTTCTCTCAGTCATCTAGGGTTTCCTTTTTTAACTGTTCAAGAATAAACAGGGTTTTGTTTTTGACTGTTGACAAGTAGTTTTCAGAGTTAATCTTCAACATTTCATTTATCTTGTCCATGCGCTTGCTGATTATTCACTCTAGGGGTTCTATGCGTGATTCTGTATTTGTTCCATATGTTTAAGAATGCTTGTTACTTACGAAGTATGTTGTTAGATGTTGTCGTGTCATGAATGTGTTCTGCCGCTTTTGCCGATGTTTCTGGAGGAATTAAAATTATTAATCATTGTATCGATAGAGTTTCTGACGTCGAGAAACGTTAAGGTTGCTGGTTCTTGATGATATGGAGCTAAATTTTGTCTGCTTTTCTTGAGTTGATCTGAAATAGTGAAATTAGAATGTAGTTGTTAGCTACTACCTACTTTCTTTGGTGCCAGGCTGATTGTTGTTGGTTGCCTTTGTTGTTTTTAATTTGATTCCAGGAAGAAATGGGGAAGGAAAAGAAAATTCTTGCCGGTGAATCAGGTCCTGATGTTGATCTTAAGTCTCTCATTCATCAAAATTCATTGTTTTTTGACAAGTTGATTGAACTCATCCCTGCTAAGTTCTATCTACCAACTGATGAGAAAGAGAAGCCATGGTTTCACGGCCTTAGTAAGGGTGCTAAAGCTTCAGCAAAGAAGGAAGCAAGGGAAAACATCAAGAAAGCAAGGAAAGATCGGCTTGACCCTGAGAAGTCTTCTACAACAACCCTTGATTTGTTAATGCAAAATTTGGAGAAAGAAAAATCAAACAGTGAGAGTGATGGTGTTGAAGTGGAGATCAATCCAATGATGTCTGGTTTAGAAAATGATGACCAATCAGTCACGTATGAAGAACTCCGGCAACGGCTTCGTCGTAAAATTGAAGAGCTCCGAGGAGATAGAAATTGTGGAAGTTCAGAAAAAGCTAAGTGGAGGAAGGAGAAGAGAGGGATTGAGCAAAAGAAACGGAAGAGGGAATCTGGGTCTGGAGAAAAGAATCATGTCACGAGTACTTCATTGGAAAGGGTGGAGAAGGATGCAGAAGAAGCTACAAAGGAGCTCAAGTTTAGTCATGTTAAAATGGGGACTGAAGAAGAGGATGGGAAGAAGAAGAAGAGGAAGATTTCAAAGTTAAAGGAGCTTGAAAAGGCAAAAGAATTGGAAGAAGCTAAGAAAGATCCAGAGAAAGGGGGTGTTATCGCAAAGAAGCATTCATGGAAAGCAGCTACAAGTAGAGCTGCAGGAATTAAAGTTCATGATGATCCAAAGCTTCTGAAACAGAGCTTAAAGAAGGGTGAGAAGAGGCATCAAAAGAATGCTGAGAAGTGGAAGGAAAGGATTGAAACCCAGCATAAAATGAAAGCAGAAAAACAGCAAAAGAGATCAAAGAATATAGCTGGCAGAATTGAGCAGAAGAAGATGCGGAGGATTGAGAAGAGAGAGAAAAAGCTCATGCGACCAGGGTTTGAAGGTCCTAAACAAGGTTATATCAATGAAGGTTCAACTTGAGGTGCCTCAACTCGGAAGTTTGTAGTGTTGTGTTAGTCTCCTTCTCTTTTTTTGTCCAATTATCCTCGCTCTTTTTTTCCTGCACTTTTCAAAGTTTTGTATTAAGCATGGTTTTGGTATCAAAAGAACGTTATGATTTAGGAACCCTGCTCATAAAATGCCCCCCCGCCCCGCGCCTCATTTTTCATGCTCCATTTATTGTTCCTTCATGGTATGTTGTTGGTGTTGCTAGTGTCTACTAATTGTTTATAACAAACACAGAAGATAGAACAGAATGTGACCAGGGGTTAATTTAGCTAAGCATAATTATTTTGAGTCTGAAGCTTGGATAAGTTGGCCAATTTTTAGACTGAATACCTGGTTGCCGTACTGGAAGCCTGCCATCCGATGGCTGTTCTAGTTAGAATGTTGTTTTACCTGCGTTTGTTTTTGAGTTCACAAGCTCTGCACTTTGACTGTAATGCTCGTGAGGAGAGGTGGTTTAAATTAATTTTTTTGGGAGATGAGGAGAGAGACTGAAAACATCATGGGTTGGAAGTGGAAAAGAAAAACTACAGTATTACACAACAGTTCATAGAAAGGCTAGTTCAAAGTGGATCTAAATGGAGGTGGCTAATTTGTACAACCACCTGCAGTCAGTTTGTGATTGAGATATTGGTTAGAGGTTGTAATTCTATGTTGACCGATAAACACTACTTTATTTGTTCGGTCGGTATCTGGATATTTGCAAACTGAACCAGTACAGTGGCCTGCCTCAGGAGTAGAAATGTTCAATGATAGTCTCTCCCTATCTCACCTGGTAATGTTTTTCCCTAACAGTTCTTTCACTTTTTTATGGTTAAAGTGAATCTTTCTTTCTTTTTCGTTTATTATCTCTCGCTTAAGCACTCGTTCAAGTTAATAGCCTTCTCCTCTAATAAATATGGTAATAGATAGATGATCAAGCATATGCTTCATTGGCACATCTCTAGCAACATTTACTCCACGTCTTGTTTCAGAAGTCAAAATGTTCTTATAACCTGTTTCTGTTCTTCTTGTTTCTTTTCCTTGAGAAAACTTGTGGTTAAAGTACTATGATGTTATAAGAATGCACGCACCCATGTTTAGGCTTTCTTATTTGGTTGATTTTTGCTGACGATCCCTTTTAAGCAAGAGAGTGTATCTTGAAGTTGGGGTGATCGGTAAAAGAAAAGCCGCACCGAGAAACATGTTTCGTGCCCTCTCAGGTCCGTTTCCAGGTGAGATATCTTGCTGGGGTTTAGCGATCTGAGGTCCTGCGCCTGCCTCGAGTGACAGAGCCAGAGAGGTGGTGTTTGTAATGGTACCGATCACAATTACATGCGAGGTTTCTTAGAGAGTTTTCTGTAAGGTTTTTGGTTGGTTGGACGGTTGTGTTTCTTTTATCGCTGAGGGTGTCTTCCCTCTAAAAAGATGAGAGAGCATACAAAACTAGATTTTCAATACTTCACCAGGAACGAGTGTAATTAGTTCTTTTCTTTTTAAAATAAAAACATTAGGACAAAGTCATTCTCATTACAAAGTCATAAAACAACACGACCTTTTACTTGCATAACCACATTACAAATTTAGGGAGATGAAAATAACAAGTTCAAACAAAGCAGATGAATAGCCCCAGCCAGGGAGATGAAGATAACCCGAGAGACTAGTATGCTACACGCACATTTAGCTATTCAAATTAAACCCTAGTGCCAGCTACAGGAACAGCACCGCCCTTGTGTATAGGTTCACCTGTACCGGCACCAACGCCATAGCCAGTGTCACGGTATCCGGGTCCATACTTGCTGCTAAACATCCCGGCGTGAAGCAACAAGACGTACAGAAGCTGGGTAAATGTCAAAATGATTATAAATGCCTCTACTGCCCGCAGCCTCCAACCTCTGTAGCCTCCTACGTTTATCTCCTTGCATGCAAACCTGAAAACAACAGAGATTGCAAAAATTACTGATTGATTAATTTGATGGCCTCTACCAAGTAGATTTGTGTTAGGATGTCAAATTAACGTACCCAAAGGCTAGGGCAGTGATGGCCCAGGCAACCAGCGAAGCTGATCCTGCTGCAGCTAGACTATCACCCCTCCATGCCCTGATGTGGGCGCCACCAACGAATTTGGATACCATGCCGACAACACAAGCTAATATTGCAAAGGTCAGGAAGAATCGCGTTGCTCCATTCCCTCCAAAGCCTGGCGATTATTTTTTTTCACGAGCCAAACAAAAGAGTTTATACCATAGCCACTAAGGAAACAATGAAGAAGAAGCAGAGATGAGAGAGAGCAACTGCCAACACACCTACGTGTTGAAGATTAAGGCTGTTTAACCAAACAAAAGATGAAGTTATTCCTATCTTTAGCTTAAATACTCGTGGCCTGAACACCTTTTGGAGTATTTTCAGGCCACTACTGTGTGAAAGATGAGAGAGAGAGAGAGAGAGAGGCTTACTTGGGTGGCTGGTTTGGCCATTGATGTACCTATTAGTGCACCAACTAGCAAAGCCCAAGGCAATAGCATACATGAGCAGGTTAAGAAACAGCAATGGAGCTGCTATGTTTCTCCCAACCGTCGGCGCCATTCCCTTTCAACTAATCCTTTTCTTTTAGCCTCGATTCTTATCTCTTCAAGCCCACAAAAACAGATTCCCGCTTTATACAGAGAGATTCTTTGCACCACTTTGATATATCCTTCTTGCAATTACACTCCAAACTCGTCGCAGTTGCTTCCTTTGAGCTGCCTTGTCAGGGGTTTAGCCGTGAAGCTAAATAGACGAGCTAAATGTAAAGGCACAAGATACGTGTAAGGCAATAAGGCCTTCCATGCTTGCTTTAGATTACAGGTGGTGGGACACTTGTCAATTTTTGCTCTTACGTTTCCCATAAAGCCTTCTCCATCCCTGTCTTGGGAATATCTCGAAGTTTATAACTCAGACGGTGCCTATCTGTTGTGAATAATCTTGTCGTCGTCGAAGAGAGAGAACCCATCCTTCACTATCAGTAATTACAATATGTTTTGAATTTTTTATTTTTTATTTTTTTCAGCAGAACGTTAAATTAATAGTCCTCCTGCAATCCTATTTTTCCACTCTAATTATGTGAATATAAGAACCTTTGTGGTTGAAATTATAAATCTTATATAACCAAGGGGTTTACATCACTAGAAATTGTGTCTGCTCCTTGAGTGCCTGTCGAGAAAGAAATCCACGTAAGCAAAAGCTAGCAAATGTTTTTAGAGCTTCCCTATCTCAATGCACTTATGAATTATGTTTTAAGAAAATAAAATAAAAATATTTTTAAAAATCAATTGTATTAATTGTATTTATTAAATAAGTATTATTATATATCATGATTTCTTAGAATTTTTGCAACAAATTTTATAACATAATTGAAAATTGATTTAAATTATTAAATGAAAAATAAATTATAAAATATCTCCTCTAGTTTTGCAAAAGGAATTAAATCTTCTAATTTCAAAAACTAATTAATTAGTCTCTTAAGCAATGTTGATCAAATAAATGGAATTGATTCACAGTGTTTCTCAAATTGATTCTCATAAAAATTATAAAAAGAGATAAAAAAAACGAGTTTTTTAATAATTATGAAGCTGAGAGTCTGTAAATCGATTCTCATAAAAATTATATAAAAAAAGAGTTTTTTAATAATTATGAAACTGAGAGTCTGTCAAATCAAATTTTATGATTATAATTTATTTTTAGAATATTATTATGAATTCTAAATAAAATTTGAATAATAGAAAATTGTTGATAGAGTGATTTGTTATATATATGTGTGTTAAAAAAAAAGAGTTAGAGACAAATAACTTAGTATTCTTTATCTCAACTAAATATTCATCTCAATTATATATGAAAGATGAGCTATTATATTTAATTTTTTTGATTAAATAAAATATTAAGTGAAAATATATATGAGTTTAGCAAGTTGATAAATTTGATATTCTTAAATTCAGTTAAATATTAAGCTCACATATATGTTGATTTAATATCTTTTTAGGCTTCATGTTATGTCATGAGATTTTGATAATTTATAAATGTTTTTTTATGGGACAAATATATTTTTTCTCTTTGACATATAAAAAATATTAAATATTATTGAAAAAATATAATTTTTAAGCTTTTTTTTCATTAAAAAGTGAGCATTATGGGCTATAAATATTCATTAATCCTTAAAAAGAAAGGTTTGGAATCACCATTCTTAATGATATACAGTTATTTTCATGGTATTGAAATAGATGATTTAGTCTCCGAAATCAAAATTACAATTCCAAAAATATTTCTTTGTTGTTCAAAATCTTAAAGACTCGGATTGTCTCTCATAATCTTTTCTTGGATAAATGGTGAATGAAGAACCGCTGACCAATTCCATATTTTCCAAGGGACAATGATAGCTTCTCCGTGATGGGCCAACACATCATCCTACAAGTACCAAATAGAGTTTGGACAGTTGAAGTTCTTTGTAGACCATGACAGGCTTCTACACTCAACTCAATGCAATTTGGTATCAGCCCAGTTGGACACACTACACTGCAAAAATGGCCGGTTTTTTCAACGGTTAAGGGAGCGTTTGTTTACCTTTAATTTTTGCATTTGCCGTATAAAAAATATAATAAAATATTTGGTAATATATCAAATTATGTTTTATATTGCATAACCTGTTAAAAAATTATGTTTAAAATGCAGTTTTTATATTTTTTTTAATTTTTATTTGTTTTTATGTTTCAAAAGTGTTTATAAAAAAATTTGAAATTTTTTTATTTTTTTTATGTTAACTTTTTTTAGATAAATTTGATGTGCTGATATCAAAATTAATTTTTTAAAAAATAAAAAATTATTTTAATGTATTTTTAAGTAAAAAATACTTTAAAAAATAATCACAATCACGCTTTCAAATACAACTAACCAAATATTTTTTATATATTTTTAGCAACACATAAACCTCAATTATAATTTTTATCAAATATATATTTAAATCCAACTAATCATATTTTTAAAAAACTTATTTTTTTAATCATGATCATAAAAATTATTTAAACAACAAACACAATCTAAACTTGGATTATTGTAGAAAAGTTAGCGGTATGATAAGCTTGATTTTTAACATAACTTTAATGGTGATTGCCTGGAATATCAACCTCTCATTTGTTGTTTCTCTGACTGTGAATCCTGTCGGAGGCTTTTCTTTCCCGTTTCCATAGATCAGAAAATTGTGATTCTTTCATAAAACGTTTTGCAGATCCAAGCTACAATAAAATAATCTCGTTAGAACATCCAACTTAGAATTCCAGGTATGATTTGGTTTCAAACTGACAGTAGATGACTTTTAGCCCATTAGGATGAAGAGAAACAAAAGAGTTTTTGAACAATTACGAAACAGTCTCGGAAGACGGGATATTTTACGTTTTCCCGATCAAACGATCTTGAATGCTGAAAATATTTATATTTATTTATATATATATAAAAAAAAAAAAACTTGATAATAAAACATTTGAGATGGTTAGGACATCACATTTCCTCAAAGTTAGGAGTGTAGAGTGATGTCCTTGTAAAGCGAGTGGGACAAGAGGAATCATCTTCAATGAAGATGTCAATGATAACATCACTACCCCAACACTTTAACTCATGAGTTTAAATATAATTAATTTATTATATACGTGATTAAGTGCATAATTATTTAAAAAATGTACCATGTTGTTGAATTGGTTCCAAACGTAACTAACATATTATCCCTGTGTTTATGTTTTGCCTAATTACTTTGAAAAAAAAAATATGTTGATAAATTATATATTTTAAATCGAGTGTAATTGTTTTTCAAAATATTTTTTACTTATAAATATATCAAAATAATATTTTTTATTTTTAATATTAAAATATCAAAATGATTTAAAAACATAAAAAAATATTAATTTAAAATAAACAATAATAAAAATATTTTTTAAAAAATATTTTTAAAACATAAAAATAAACAAAACTAAAATGATAAACTTATTAAAATTACTCATGAATTAGTAAAATATGATGAAAACACATCATTAATTTTGTTTTATTTTCAACCAAACACAGATATTATATTCTTAGCAATTACATTTTCAACGATCAGAAAAAGGGTATCTAGGAATATGCAAGCGTGCTTGAGGGTAGGTGGGAGATGTGAGCGTGTGGTAAAATATGCAGTAGTGTTTTTGCATAATTATACTTAAATTTACAAAATAAATGGTATGCGAAGCCGCCACCACTACACCCTGCCGTGTTTTTTTGAGCTTTGGATCCTTAGAGGCCGCCCCGTGTTAAAACCTGGTTTTTATAAAAAAAATAAAAATAAAAATATTTCTTTTTATTTTTAAATTATTTTAATATGTTAATATTAAAAATATTTTTTTAAATAAAAATATTTTTTAATATATTTTAGATAAAATATAATTTAAAAAACAACTGTGTTACATTTCTAAAAACTCCTAAATTTCAAACCAGCTAAATAAGAGTGGTTTTTAGGGGATCAAAAGCCTAAAATATATAGATACGGTAGTTTAATTACATTTTTAAAAGAATTTGAATTTTTTTAGTTTTAAATTAATTTTTTAAATGTTCTCTAATTGTTTTAATATATATTAATAAAATATATTATTTTAATATATTTTAAAATAAAAAATAATTCGAACAAAGCTTTAATCTTACCTGTCCTTGGACCCTAGCGAGCAACACGCACTGCTCCAGACAAGGGGGCCACCAATGATAACGGGAGTAGTAACTCTGATAATCGTGATGCTTATATACATATATATATATATATATATATATAAGGGAAAATAATACTATTTGAATGACATCTGATTGATCGATGATGATAGACTAATCAATATTACACACAGATTTCATTTTTTTATGGATATAAGTTTTTTTTTAATAAATAATTATTGCAACGTAGTCACCATCTAATGTCATCATCGTAGCAGTAACTAAGGTGATGTAACCATAGTTATACTATTATGGCGCGTTTGTTCACCTTAAATTTTTGTGTTTGTGTTGAAAAAATAAAATAAAATTTGGTAACGTGACAAATTATGTTTTATATTATAAAACTTATTAAAAAATTAATTTTTAAATGTAGTTGGTATGAAATAATTTTTATATATTTTTTAACTGAATTTTATAATATATTGTTTGTTTTATATTTTAAAAAATTTGTAATTTTTTTATTTCATATTAATATTTTTTTATGTTTTCAAATCAATTTTATACATTTATATCAAAAATAATTTTTTTAAAAATAAAAAAAATTTATTTTGATATATCTCAAAGTAAAAAATATTTTAAAAATAACTGTAACCACACTTTTAAATACAAATATATCAAAAAAAATTATATGTTTTTTTATATATAAATTTTAACTATAATTTTTATCAAACATATATTTAAATTAAACTAATTATATTTTTTAAAAATAATAATTATACAAACTAACTAAAAAACAACAATAATTTTTATTAAAAAAATATTTTTATTCATTTATCTTACAAAGTATGTCAGGAGTATGACAGCTTATAATATAATTACATGGATTGAGATTTTTATGTTTGGTTAAAAATAAAAACATTCAATTGATTTATACTTGGAATATTCCTAAAGCTTAAAGCATCTAATTATGACATGGTATTTTTTGGAGATAATTATGCTCATAAACGTGCATGTTACTATCGTTATAATTACAAAGTGAAATAATTTATTTACTAGTAAATTATATGGCGTGTACTTTATATATAAAAAAACATAATATATATTAACAATTAATTAAATATTTAGATGTGGGAAAGCCATGCCTTTCATTTATTAATATATTATATTATTATAATTATTATTGTATTATATTATAGGGCTTTCTTTTTCTTCTTCTTTTTTGTTTTTTTAATGAATTTTTTTATTTGATTTAGTTTATTAGTATTTAATTTTTTTATTTAGTTATTAAATTTTTATGATAATGATACTGGGTTTGATGAGTTAAACTGCCTTGACATGTTAACCTAAATTTTTTTTTGATTAATTTTTTTAGTTTAGTTTAGTTTATTAATATTAAATTTCTTTTTATTTAATTATCAGACTTTCATGACACATATCTTGAGTTTGACAGATTAACTTGATTTGATGAGCTAACCCAGTTAATTTTGGATAAACTCGTCAATTTTTTTTCTATTTAGTTATCAAACTTTCATGACGCGAATTTCATGTTTTACGGGTTAACCTAGTTAATTCAATTTTTTTCATTAATTTTTCACTTCTTGTTGGTTTTTCTTCGTTGTTTTTTCTTTTTGATTAACCTATTCAATTATCATATTTTATAATACGATCTTATAGCCAAACCCATATTCAATATTCCTGGGTCTAGTGTTGTAGTCAGGCTCACTTAAACTTGGATCACGCAAGCTTAATATTATTATTATTAATATTATAAATATTACTCTTAGATCAGGTGTTGTAGTCAAACCCAAGACTATTGGATATAACTTTACAGAAAAATCTAATATTTTTAAATATTAGTTTTTTTATATTTTTTATACAAAAAAATAACCTAATATTTTTAAATATTAGTTTTTTTTTATTTTTTATACAAAAAAATAACCTATAATATCTCACATGTCATGTAACTAGTAAAATAACTATAAGGTCAATTTAACTATTTTTATATATAAAAAAACTAGACTAATATATTTCTTTAATTATTTTATAACTTGAGATGTGTTGGTTAGAGATAAGGTCTTTAATTATTTTATAACTTGAGATGTGTTGGTTGGAAATAAGGTCGAGGGTTAAGAATATAATATATTTTAAAAAAATAAAAAAGTGGACAGCATGTTACTTGTAAAAAATCTAGCCCAGACCTATGGGTTGGATCAGGGTCTTGATGTGAAAAGCAATTGAATTTTTTTATTAGTTATTTTTGTTTTTATTTTATAGATATTTTTTTAATTTTTTCATTTAACCTAAAATTGTTATCTAGTATTAGGCTGGTGGTAAATCATTTCTGTGTCTTTAAATTTTAATTTAAATTGTTATAGCAGGTATAATAACAATGCTGAATTTTTTTTAAGATATATTTATATCTTGTACTTTTCTAAAGATCCTTGTCCTAGCCCCAGCGAGAACATGGGCAATAAAATAAACTAGTAATATACTAAATATTTTGTTATCAACGAGCCACTCTCATCATCATCATTATTATTATAAGAAAGAAGAAGAAAGAATATGCTGGTCTCCTTGATATCAATAACGGGGGTGTTTTAGTTAATAAATTTAAAATTTATATTTCAATTCATGAGAACGTGATTCCCTTGAGGAAAACTCACGGGGAACGTGATGCTTTGAGAAAACGACAATTTCTTGATTTTTTTAAATAAAAGTAAGATCGGTATCGTGTTAGTGTTTATAATTATAATTTAAATAAATTATTTTATAATAAATTATTTTTAATTACAGCTTATTTGATATTTATATATATTTAGTTAAAATTATGATTAAAATTAAAATTAAATAAAAAATAATTTAATATATTTAGTTAAAAATACTTTTTAAATTGATATTATAAGATAACTGAATACATATATATATATAT